>NW_006916661.1:55348-89140 GCF_000464535.1 Endocarpon pusillum Z07020
GTGCTGGTGATTGTGGGGTAGGAGACTCGGAGGGGGTGGGGATGGGTGAGAAGGTGGATTATTGGTGTTGGGTGGGAGGAGAGGGATTTGGGGTCAGGGAGAATGATGGGCGGTAGCAGAGTCGTTATGAGGTGGGAGGGATTGTTGGGGAATGTTTTGAAGGGCTGTGCCATGGTTAGTGGGTACGAGCTGGAGAAGCAGTGATGTGTTCGTAGCGTACGCCAAACCCGGTCACGAAGACGGTGACTTCCCTCCTCTGTCTGGGTACATCTTCGCCAAAGGAGGGCAAAGGGGGGCCAGCGTCGCCCATATATCACTTGTGTAGTGTTTTCTTGTCTAAAGAAGAACCGCGACGTTGAATTGGTTGGATGAGGGTAGATGGGCTACAGATATGTATAATGACGCAGACGCCGTTCTCGTGTGACGCTACAGACGAGCTGCACCGGAACTGGAATGCGAGATGGTGACAGATTTACAATTGGAAGCTGGAAGTATGAAGGAGTGAAGCTTTCGCTGGTAAGATGAGTCGAAGTCTTGTTTCTCTGACTTGAGCACCGGGGGCGAAGAAGTGCAGGGAGACAGATCAGGAGGCCACACCGGACATGATGCCAAAAGAGGACAGCTTCAATTCTTGGCGAGCTGGTGGCGACATCAGGATATTTCCCTCAGGGGGAGAAGGGTAGAACTGGGATCCTGCCCGCCACCCCCTAATCTGTGAATACATACTCCGTACGGAGTACTCCGTAGCAGCAGCGGAAATAGGCGGTCCCTGCTTAGCAATCAAAATGACCCAAAAGTTAAAATCCAAAATCCGAAATCTGTCACAAGCTCACCTTCACGTTCACCATCCACCATGTCGCAGTGACAGTCAAAACCCACAAGCAATATGAGTTCCGGCACCACCGCGCGGATCCCCTGGTTCTACTACTCGGGCTTTGGCAGGATCTGATTTGGATGCTCTACGGCATTCCTAGGACAGCTATCTTGCAATAGCGCCACAAGGAGCAGACCATGATCCCTTGGCCTCCCACCTTCTCTGTCTGCTCGTGCCCTCCATTTTCCTCTTCCCTTTGCACCTCCACCCCTCTCTCGCCTGTGTCTACTCCAGTACGACGTATCTCTACTCCATCTGTTTCGTCAAGTTGCCTTTCTACCAAGGTCAGGAAGAGTGGACGTGGACAATTACTGCCCGCCCGAGTCAAAGCCCAATGTCATCACAGCGGACTGTATGCAGATCGAGGCAATGCCCAGGGCTTGCTGTACTAGCACTTGCTGCGGGAGGGATTTGTCGCTCTCTTAACGCTGAGTCTGGTACTGACGCCATGTGTCCAATGGGGCTGGGTGGGTGCCAGACGATTTTATACAACTGGCTTCTCGGCTTTTCATTAAGTCATGGCGAAAGAGAACTGCTTGAAAGGAATGGGCTAATATCTGTGGTCTGCCTCCCATCAGAATTTTATCTGCTTTTGGTTCTACTGCTACGCGGGAGCTAGATTGATCGTTTTTCTTACGGAGGTTTCCACTAAAAAGTGAAATATTATGACTCCTTCGGTACAAGCAGATGCCCCCTAAAGTGCGGCGCATTCAAGGCAGTTGGTAAGGCGTCAACCTACCCTTTACCTACAGCAATAGCGTTTCCCCTTAATATCCTTGCTTACCTTTCCCTCTCCGTCAACCGGATTGCATGGCGAGTTGAGCTAGAAGACCTATGTCGCCCGCGAGAATGAAAATCTCTCCCATACCCCGCTTGCGAAATCAGCGTGGCTGCAGAGCTTCAACCACTAGACGAGTGTCCTAATTTGAAAGGGGAGCGCCGCGTTTGCCAGAGCAACTCTGCTCTCCTTCAAAGCCAAAACCCCAAAACCAAGTGTGTTGGCAGCGGTCCAGTTGCAGGCTGAAGATGGGATAAACCGTTACACCTAGACTCGACACGTCAGGGCTACGAAACAGACCAATTCTACGCTAGACCTCAGGAATTCGACTATACTCGAGACACCCTGATATCACTGGTCCTTTCAATGCGTAAGCATCACCGCTATAAGGCAAGGCTAGTGCTTATTTTCATTTTACCTCATCACCGTTCACGATTGGAGAAGACGACGACCACTTTCCCAGATCCCCCGAATGTACCACTGAGTGACAAAATTGCACAAGCAGACGGTCAAAAAGACTCGCTGCAGCGGCCAAAGCTGTTTCACTATTGGCTGTCGGAAGGAGGATTGTAGCTGAAGGTTCGAGTACAGAAGATGGGTGGTAATAGACGCTAGGATGTGTTCCGAGTGGTCCACTCGAGTAGGTACATGGAGTACTATCCCCTGTGTCACTGAGTGGTGGAATCGCTGCCGGTGCCCTTGCCATTCGGTTTAGTCCTGTTCCATCGAACAATTCGCCCCTCACCGCTTGGCCTGGGTATCTTCTTGTACTACGTACTTAGCAGGAAGAGACCCTCTGGAACTTATGTCTAAATTACCGTCAATGGGTGCTAAACCGTGAGATGATCTACTTTGCATAGGAATATGTAGCTAGACATCTAACATCAAATGAAATTATATTATTCTGGACGTCTATTTTCCAAAATTATGGCAATATGACGGTCAAATTATGGTCATTTGAGCCCTTGCCTCAGTTCTCAGCCGTGCTATGTGGGTTGGGACGATGACTGAGTCAATGTGCGCCAGCACGTCTGAGGTCAAATCAAAATTACGGTCAAATTGGCATTCCGCCCCAACAGTAAGCGGGCTAAACCAATTAGAGCCAAAACTACGTGTATTACCTAGTAATTTGTAATTCTACGTACTACGTAAAAATTAACAGAACTCGCAGCTATTTCGCACAGAATCCTACGCAGAATCCTGTGCGAAATAGCTGCGAATTCTACGCTGAAATAGCTGTAGATTCTGTGGCGACTTCTGCATGGAATTCTGTGCAACTGTGCAGATTCTGTGCGAAATAGCTGCGGATTCTGTTGAATTTTATAATTACAAATTACAAAATTACAAGTTGTTACACGCGATTTTTGCCCAATTTGGTATAAATCGCTTATTTTGTGGGGCCGAATGACATTTAATTCTGCTCATTCTACGTATTCTGTCAATTCTACATGGATACTGACAGACCTAATGATAAGGCGAGTTACGAGCGGCTATTAATGCTGTATGCGATGTTGTGACTTCTAAATATCTTAAAGAGCTGCTTCAGTCGATGCAGACCAGATGATAAGCAGTTGTAGATGTCAGTAGAAAGTAGAAACTTCATCTTAGAGACTAGTCCTAACTAGGCCATTTGTGGGCGTCTATAATGTTCTCAGCAAGGGGGGGGGTACACAAATTGCGCCTGTAGCTGTAGTACGTAAAGGCAGATTGGCTCTAGCGGCGGAACCGGTCACCGTTTTGTCCCCACTTGAAACAGCCGCAGGGGGTCGGTAAATCAGATACGTACTACGGGGGGCATGAAGTATTGTTAGTTCAGCGCTAGTATCTTTACTCCAAAACGTTCTTTATACAAAACAGCTAAGCCTATATCAGACTAAGAGTAAAATTTTAGCTCTTTTTAATGGTCGTGCTTAAATCAAGCTTTGCAATACTAAATCACGGCACTATTACGGAATAGCAGAAACTAGCCGCTACTAGCACTAGACTAACAATAATTATGCCTCGACGTCCTAGTCCTAACCCAGGACTTTCAACCACTCAGCTCAAGCTTGGGCAAAACGCGTTCTCACTACGTAGTACAGCAAGGTAGAAGAGCTGACAGGCTCGAATCAGACCATAATTCAGAACATCACCCCAGGCGGATGCACTGGTCTACTTGCAGCCTTGAGCTTGAGTGATTTATGGGGCGGTATGGGGTTATTGTTTGACTCCTTTTGACCACATGCTGCATCCCCCGCCATAAACGATCTCAAAAGAGGCAGAACCACTAAAAGCCATGCAATAGTGATACAGGATGTGGAAGCCCTTACCATGAGTATGCATCAAAATGCAGAAATGTCTCGGAAAAGCGGCCATTTCCATGACATCCTTCTTCAGCATCGAATGTGCAGTGCCATTATAACTTCTCAATCCATTGCCTCAGCATGTTTGGCGAGTTCTATCCTCAGATGAGGTGGCAAAGAAAGTTCTTCGCACCAGCGCACAGCATTTGAACGCATGGAACAGGCGTCTAGACCAGACCAAGTCATATTCTCAGGAATCTTCTCTTGCTGAATATGCATTCAACAGAGCTACTGATGCAAAATCGTGACAACAGGAAAGAATCAGCACCGGCCACTTCCACGCCAATTAAAGGCATGCTGTACCCCTCTCCTGTACCAAGTCTTAATACAATGAAGAAGCACCAATGCGTAACTTCACCGGATCAAAATGCAGTCGATACCGATCTCCAATCTTTCGTACGTACACGAGCCCATGTCTGTTGCTCTTGACATCCGATGTGGCACAAATCAACCATACCCACGCATACTTCCTACACAGGGATCGGGGGTCGAACCACACCCTCTCTTATGCAACGAATCACATCAGAGAGCGATGCCTCTGGAAGCGCTCAGGCATCTAACCCTTGTGGAGGAATAGATTTCCTACGGCTTTTTATAAGAGGTTCGGAACCACTGAGCAAATTTGAGATCGTCGTCTACCCCGTTGAGCAAGTTTGCAAAATAATCTCTCCTCCTCGAGCAGTCTAGCTACCGATCAACCACCATGAGGCTTATCGACAGTCTCTGTGAGACCCTCACGAGAGCACTTGGTCTGTTGACCATCTCTCCATGGAACCAGGATACAAGGCTGCAGCAACCTGTAGGTCCGTCTCAGGTGCAAGAGCCACATCAGGCACTGGAAACACTCTTTCCAAGCACCAAGCCCTTAAATTCGCAAGAAGGCGGTATCTCTCTGCAGTACGAGAAGCTCCCTGTCGGCGACCCACCCAAGGTCATCCTGCCCGATGGCCCTATATTTGCTCCGCCAAATGCTAGACCCGGCTTCGTCTGCAATTATACAGCGATGAAAGGATGGCGACATACTGCAGGCGTTGGAATGCGTAATGCCTGGCTGGAAAAGCCCATTGGTGACGAGGATGCTACTGGTGGAATCTACAACATTTTCACCAATTACGATCGATTTGCACCTATTGGAACGGTTCGCAAGGTAGGTAGTGCAGACCATCTCGCAGCGGCCCCTCCCGTACTTTTCTCCCTAGCTTCAACTGACTTGAAGTAGTACCATCTGAATGTCACGGATCAAGTCATCAACGCCGATGGCATTATCCGTAATGATGGTGGTAAAGTTTTCAACGGTCAATACCCAGGGCCGTGGATCGAGGCTTGCTGGGGTGACTGGGTAGAAATCACTGTCGAGAATCATCTACAATATAACGGCACAACCGTTCACTGGCATGGAGTCCGAATGCTCAATGCTTTTGAACATGACGGAGTCAATGCGATTACACAATGTCCCATCGCCCCCGGAGATCAATTTACGTATAAGTTCCGAGTGACTCAGTACGGCACATCATGGTACCACAGTCATTACTCACTTCAGTATGCAGACGGTCTTGCTGGACCAATAACTTTTCATGGACCTAGCTCTGCCGACTACGATGTTGCTCTAGAGCCATTTCTGTTTAGTGACTGGAGTCATAACAGCGCATTTGAGGACTACGGACTTGAGCTCCGCAAACCCCCCGTCGCTATGAAAACGGTCATACTTAATGGGAAAGGTACTAAATCGTCCAAGTACTCCAACTTCACCAACTTACATTCTCCAGGATTCTACAATTGTAGTAACAACCCTAATCCCGACTGCGAGGCTCTGAAAATTGACCCACCTTCAATCTTTGAGCAAGTGTTTGAGAGGGTGAGAGTTCAGGTCACAGCGCTAGCGAAACCGGACTATCAGACTCACATGCCTACTACGTCTAGGGCCGAAAATATCTTCTACGACTGATCAACACTTCGACTGCCTCCACTTTCATCTTCTCCATTGACAAGCATATACTTCAAGTGGTTGCTATGGACTTCGTAGCTATTGAACCTTACGTGAGTTTCACTGTGCTCCCGTTGCTTTATTCGTTGGTTGACACATGCTTAGTACGCAGACTCGATCTTGGTTGGGATAGGTATCAGCCCATTGAGAGCATAAAATCCCGTTGCTGATGGTCATAGGACAACGCTACCACGTCATCGTTGAGGCCAGACCATCAAACGATCTCATTCCAGTAGAAGACCAAAATTATTGGATTCGAATTACAGGCGCCAATGGCTGCTTCGACGTGGAGCCCAATCAAGCCAATGAAAAGCTCGGAATCATCCGATACAATTCAGGCAGCACAAAGACCCCTACATCGACACGTTACAATTTTAACACAGATTGCGCCGACGAGCCATATGAAAGCCTAGTTCCGGTGGTGCCAATGGATGTGACGGCACGTGATCGTCCAGCGAACGACAGTTGGTCTCCCCGTTTCCCTACCACTGTGCCAAGCTGACAGGGAATTCTACCCACAGTCCACCAAGACACGGGCGACAACTTTGAAGTCGGCATTGAGCTTCCCGATGAGAACTATACAGTCCCACACGGAAACTTCACACGCTGGGATATCCTCGATACGCCTATGTGGCTCAATTTCTCCGACCCAACCATCGACCATATCGGTGACTACGCGTGGGGTACTAACGAAACAGCGATGATCACCGAAAACTTCTCAAAAGACGAATGGGTCTACATTATCATAACCGGTCAGGGCACGCCGAAGCAAGTCTCCGAGGGCAAACGAGAATTTCTCCCCGTCGCGCACCCCATGCATCTGCATGGGCATGACTTTGTTCTTCTTTCTCAGCAGACGCGACCCTTCCATCCCGACGACCTAACAAATGGCACTTTCAAGTACGATAATCCCCCCCGCCGTGATGTCGCCTTGTTGCCCAGGAATGGGTATATGGCGATCGGGTTCAGGGTTGACAACCCGGGGATCTGGATCTTGCATTGTCATATCGCTTGGCACGCCTCGTCTGGGCTTGCGCTGCAAATCAGGGAGAACGAACACGAAATCCAACTCACCCCGCAGTTCGTAAAAGAGAAGGATAGGGTGTGTGAGAATTGGAAAACGTGGTTTGCCAACGAGTCGAACTGGTGGACTGCGCACGAATTTCAGGAGGATTCTGGTATTTGAGCAAGGAAGGTTATTACTAGGGGCTTGTGCTCTGGTAAAGGGACATGCGAGATTTGGGAGAATAGCAGCAGCTGGGAGACCATAAAGTGTGAATATATGATGTCGGCTCTCGAAGGATGCGGCAACAAAGCGCTTATGGTCGGATCCCCCTAGTCCTTGTCTACTTGAGCCTGGAAAAAGATGGGTATGAATGAAGTGTGTGCACATGCTCAACCACGCTCTTTTTGCCTTCTTTCCCACGACAACAAGTTCGAGTCGATTATCGAACTGAATGTGCCAAAGTTCTCACGGTTTAAAAAGACGGTAGCCGTGTCACACTCTTTGATTCTCACATGAATAGCAGAAATCCAATATTCTACTATATCAAAATTCTCGAAAAATTCCCTCTGGAGCTTTGGTAATTCGTTGCAAGGGAGTCGTACCTCCAACCCCATCCATTTTCATTCCCTGTTCGTTGACAACTGCCGTAGTTATTCATTTCAGACTGAAATAATCCCGGTGTGATGGATGACTGTATCGGCTTGACTTGTATCGAGCCTTTAATACCCTTAACTCCTTGTAGTTACTTTGCGTGCTTTTCTTGCGAATTTGCGACTACGAAATAAGCTACAGTTGTGCTTGTGGTAGGGTCGTGTCGAATAGGTGGTACTGCCTCTCTCACTCATTATATCACACCAACACAAATCAGGAATATCGTTACTTACCGTCCTAAGCGTACTGGTTACAGCTCCTATACAGGGGGCAACGCGGATAGCAGATCCTGTCATTGACAAGCAACATGGATTATTGACAGATCACACAAGAAAAAGAGCGCATCGATATCGAGAACAAAATAATTTTAACTTCAGGAAACACCCCCTTCTGGAGTCTTGACCGCCTCGAGTATATGACATATCAATCCGAGAACAAACTGGTTGATGGTATAGCTAGCTTTAGCCTCTGGGAGCACCTGGATGATATCAGATGGCGACGGTAGACGAGAGCCAGCTACGACAAATATCTAGGTACTATCACTAGTTTAAATTTCAATGTAGAGAGGAGGGGGGGGTTTTTGGTGCAATCCGGATCTATTTTACATATCAAAACCTCTCCCTTCAACCAAAGGTCCTGTCTAAGTAAATTTCCTGTGGGATGATTGGATATTGTCGAACTGTATGAGCGTTTATTGGTTGGAATTTCTACGCGAAGCCCCCTGCATTTCGCCTGCGTTTTGATTCGTCTATATCTTCTGGCAATTTCGCTTCGAATTTCACTGTGCTGTACAGCCGATTTGTTACGTATATCTACGCACGCTCCCCTAGATAGAACAACTTGCTTCTTCTACGTACTCTGCACAGCAGGTTGACAGATATGTTTGCTACATACATCTATCATGCTGCAATTGTTCCAAGTGGATATATATATGTAAACCTGCTGCTTCGACTGGCTACCGAGTTGAACCCTCCCCTAACCATAATTCTGTGTGCTCCGGCTTGTCTCGCGAGGAAGAGCCATATTCAGAGAAAGGTAACAGTGGCTGGCTTACTGTAATCGGGTTTGGTATCTAGCTAGTGATTACGGCAGTGAGTTTGGTGTGAGGGTGACTCTTATTTCCTGTACGAAAAGCTATGACACGGTGGAGAGCTGATTGCCAGAGAGAGATGTGAAAATAAGTACTGTGTCAGGATTATTGCTTGCATTTTGTGAATTGGTTCAGATCACCAACAAACAGGAAAGGATTGACTAGAAGGTATGGACTAGGAGTACATGAGCCTCTGCCGCCAAAACTTTGGGAATATCTATTTCCCAATTGTGACCGTTCCAAGATAAGCCGGTTGGGTTCCGCTGGCTGAGCGCTGGTTCCATATTCAGCTAGCGTTCTTTCCGTTGGAGTGCTTGGGTGTTGCTCACAGTATATCTCTCGAAATCATAGTCATATAGTTGGGGTCTCACCAACTTTCTCTGTGGGCGCTGATGTAGGGGCCATGGTTGGTCTTCAGCTAGCCATTGTGCTATTTAAGATTCTGGCCCGGTTCTCTGTTCGATATGCTTAAACTTAGTGTCTATATACACCAAGAAGCAAACGACACTTTGTGCGGCGTCAAATAACGATGGATCTTGGTTGCTTTGTTGTTCTTCTGATAGTAGTTGTTTTGCCCAAAAGGCTGGCGTGGTTCTTCCCAGGCCAAATGTCTGCACCTCAAAGTTATGAGGCGTTGAATGTACGGCAATATTTTGTGGGGTGTTGACTATTAGTTGATCTTGGTTCTGGCTTGCTTGTGTCTTCACCCGCTTGTGGCTTGTCGAGTCTTTCCCAAGCGCTGATCTAGAGATGCTGGCTTTCATAGCCGTTCCTCGTCTTTGAATGATGGTCTTCGTCCCAACACTGTCAAGATTCTTTATGACTGGGCTGTGCTGAAAGATGGGCGATAAGTTGTGTGTTTTACTTTCAACCTCGCTTGCTGGGGAAGTCATGGATGGTTTAGGCAATGATGACATTTCCGACGCGATGGTCGACCAAAAAGACGCGGATAGACTGACATTGCCGTTGGCGTTGCCGAAACATGAGAAGAGCTTGGAGTTCCGTGAAAAAGCTTTTGAGCAAATATGGTGGAGATAATGGACAAGAAGTAGTCCAAGATGCTCAGGCATGGTGTTGTGAGCCTGATTATTCGAATGTGTTTGTGTAAGCAAATCACCGGGGGAAATGCTGAGCAGGATGTCAAGCGTAAGGGCGATGTAGACGATAAGACTGGCAATCTTCCTTTTAGAAGGATCGACAAATTTCTCCAATGTTCGAGGTCGGAGGGCTGCTTCTAGTGCTGTGAGACCATCGACACTTGCCAATGCTCTTAGTTGGCGGACGTGCGCTTTTTCATTGTTCCCGATGCGATCACCTGTCATGGTTACCAGCATTAAAATTGTGTTTTTTTGTTGCAGAACACCAAAAGCAGTCGGACTTCGAATTAATGGTAAATTTTGGCACGACTGCTTGTGGAAGTAGCCAGCATGAATCAAAGTGTCGCGGTCGAGGTGGTCAGAGATGATTACTTTTCGTTGCCCAGTGATGGTCGCTGGTGCGCAAGCCGAACACCAGCTCTGGTGCGATGCATCTTCGAGGCATAAAGCTTTGACTGATTTAATATTCAAATTCTCTGGCAGTGCGATGCCTTAAACAAATCAGAATGATCTGTGTTAGTGACATAGACTGAGCGTACCGTAGGCAAATACATTCATGTCTGTTATAGATGGCCTGATGCAGGCGGTCCACCGCAGATGCTGTCCAGCAAAAGCTTTACTAAAGATCCCAATACAGGAATCGCACGGGTCGTTCCCGGAACACTGGGGGTAGGACATATTAACTAGCAACGCATGTGAATGTTCGCTGTTCACTCACCTTCTGCTTTTCAAACCGACATCTCAAACAGGCGCTTCTCGACTTGACTGTTTTAGTCATCTCGCACTCTTCTTTCATCTTCCTCTTGCGCAGCTTTTTGGCTGTTGCACTCGGAAAGCCAAGATCGAGGGTCAAACATCCAGGGAAAAGGGGTTTCGATGTGGTCCGTTTGCGGCGCACGGGGCGTTCATGCCTGACTAGACTTGCATCATGCGAGAGCTGTAACTGCTCACGAACGTTGTTTTTAGGTGTGTCCAAATCAGTTGCTTGAGATGACCCGCCAGCAACAGTCCCATGCTCAATTGCTAGATGTTTGAGGATCGAATTGGGATCCACGAAGGCGTTCAGAGACGTGACTTCGGCGTGGCACGGCTCAGATCTTTGAGGGACTGTTGTCATTGGAGTATGGCTCTGGTATTCCCAAGAGTCTGAAGTATCACAGTTCGATGCTGCTAGCGTAGGGTCAAAGTACCTTGCAACGAAATCTGTGGGCGGTCGATGGGCCATTTGCAGGCCTGGATTGGCAACAGGAAGCATACTAGTATCAGCTAGTCCAAAATAGCTTTCGAGTTCCAGTTCCCCATTGTTCAGAAGATTTCGAGGGATGGAATCTCCTATGTCAAAAGGGATTGAGGGCAGGCCGTCCTCGGCTGGTTGATCTTTCTGATCATCAAATGCGATATTGCCGTATGTCGCGTTGTCGATATCGCTGAACCAGTCAAACAGGTTCTGTTTCTGGTTTGCTTGCTCGAAGGAGTCCAAGGAGAAGAGGTCCGGATCAACAGGGAACATCCAGTCCTCCCCAGGCTCTTGCTGAGATTGGGCCATCTGAGCTTCTACCTGTTGGCACGGGTGCAATTGAAATGGAAGGGGGCAGAACAAAAGACCTTGGGCACTGACAACGAAAGATGTAGAGCGACATGTTGCAGATTGGGTGTTATACGGGGTATATATATTGTTTAGTTCCTGTGTTGGAGGGAGATGGCCGAAAGCCCAAAAAGGAATAGCGTCAAGTAGCGAAGGTGGGCGATGTCCCTTAAAAAGGAAAGGACGAACAAGATGCTGCCCAGATTCTTAAAACAGGATAGAGCATGCCCTGCTGCATAATTCACCCGAGGGGCCGTCTACGGACCACGTCATACCAATAGGGCAAGTGATGCAGAAGGCAAGACTTCAACTCAGGTCAGAGTCACCCGAGCTATGCTCCAATTGCCCGAGCAAAGGGTAGCATCACATTTGGCCCGGATGAAAATGAACTGGAGGAAGACGTTCCTGATCTTGGCACGTCCTCTTTTGGACGGCCGTATCAAAAGACATGTACTGTCAACCTGCTGTGCAGAGTGCGTAGAGAAGCAAGTTGATTGATAGCTACGGGGGTAGAGAGCGTAGATCTATGTACAATTGGGTGCACCGTACAGCGAAATTAGAAGCGAAATTGCGTCGGAAATTGACCAATTAGAAGCAGCAGAAACGCAGGGATTACGCATATTAAACGCGGCCAATTAGCCCTCTCAGAAGGTCAACATGTACTGATTGCTCTAATGCAAGGGAAATCCGATCCCATCTCATAACTATCCGTCTACCCAAGTACGACAGATGATGAGGAGTGCTTCCGTGTAACATCTCAATGCCTTTTGTACCTCAATCATCATCACAATCTCTGCCGCTCCCAGATTGGCTCCAGTCCAGAGGAGAGTTCTGCTTTCAAACCACTTTTCAATGAGGCCATCTCCTGCAGGCCGGACGTTTCTGGGTCTGTCTGATATCTCAGCTGACTTGCCAGGCCAGGTTGCTCTAGGTATGGGGCAGGCTGCGAAGCTGAACGTCTATATAGTGAGACTTGGTCCCATCAGTGTTGTCGTACACCACTCTAGCACTAAATCAGTGCAAAGACGCGATGTATCAAAGTTGGTGCAATAGCTTGGCTAGTAGCTCTTGGAACCCTCTACTCCAGGGTCTATTCTACCCAGTCAACATTGACGACGAGTCTCCCAAGGCTAGGCTAAACGAGTCTTCCATCTACCGAGTCTTTGGACAGATCTGAATCATGGCACTCCGCAAGGAAGCTCAGAGGCCAAATCCCAAAAATGCCAAATGTAAAGATCGAGCAGGATAAAGCCATAACGACAAGACTTAACTAAGATCATTCCAACCTTGGACATTCAGCTTCTTCCTCTCCCTCTCTTCCTTCAACAATCTCTCTACCCTCGAACGACACCACAGCTCCATCAACGGCGGCGCATCGTGAAACGCGATGTTTCCCCTCACTCTCTCGACCAATGCCACCATATAAGCCTGCTCCAGCCTTTCCAATTCGTGGTTAGATTCGTAGCACTTGTCGACACGCTGCGCTTCGAAGTTGACTTTTTCGCGCAAAATGCCCTGCGAGGTGCGACACTCTGGACAGCGGTTTTGAAAGCGGTGCTCGTCGTCCCAGTAGCTGAACAGGCAGGCTGGGTGGAAGTGGTGGTTGCAATGGGTTCTATGTGAGGTGTGAGCTTGAGAAATTTCAAGGACGGAAAAGGGAACTAGACATACTCCATGACCAGGTCGTCATACTCGAAATCACAAAGGCAAATCGAGCAGGGATCAGGTTTCACTTCTTCAATATCGAGCGGGTGGATTGCAAAGAGGTTGAATGCAAGCTTGCTGTGACCTGTGGCAAATTTGGAGAATTGCTTGATTGCCTCTTTTTCGGCCTGGCTCTCGGGTTTGAAAAAGATGTACAATTTCTTCCATAATCGGCCGTAGCCCCAATCGACAAGCAGGCGGTAATCAAACCGATCCCGCAGCTGTTTACGAAATCGGGCAAGTTGAGGTTTGACAGTGCCATTGAGAAAGGTGAACCACTTTCGCGCAGGGATTTTCCAATCGCGGCCGAAGTTGTAGAAATCTCTGGGGGCGATCGCCCAGAGACGTTTGTCGATCAGAACGTCTTCGAAATGCTCATTACCGATGGCCTCCTCGAAAGCAATTTCCCTGCTCTTCAGAACC
This sequence comes from Endocarpon pusillum Z07020, assembly GCF_000464535.1. Classification (NCBI taxonomy): domain Eukaryota; kingdom Fungi; phylum Ascomycota; class Eurotiomycetes; order Verrucariales; family Verrucariaceae; genus Endocarpon; species Endocarpon pusillum. The sequence goes on from NW_006916661.1 coordinate 68,883, forward strand.
ACGAGAAGCTGTACCGTTGCCGGAAATCGTGAAAATGCCTGGTAAATTTAGTGTCCACGCACCTGAGCCCAAAGAAGAGGGACAGCATAGGCTTTTACCTCATGAACATATTCTCTTGGATCTTCTCCCACTTCTTGTGCCCAAGTGATGATTGCTTGCAAGCAACCCATCATCTCACTCAAATGTTCGCCAAAAGAGTGCAACCACTCAAAACCTGATGTCGTTGCGTTCTCAAAAGGACCCCTGCGCACTCTTTCATTCTCGAGCCTCTCGAGCTCTTGTGGATATGTTTGCATCATATGCGCAAGTTCATTCCAAGGTTGGTAAACCCAGGTGCCACCTACCCCAGGTTTGATTTGGCCTTCGCGGTGTATAGCGCGGAGAACGGCAGCGTAGCATCTCCACATATACTGCAGGCTATCTGATCCATTGACTTCGATGGCACGTCCGTCTTTAGGGTCTTTGGTGAGGACAACGTTGAGATTGCTTCCATCCCTGTTTGGTGGCCCTTGAAAGCGGGTCTGTCTTATATGGGTAAAGCGTATAAGTTGATTATATGTCGCGGTGGTCGTAAGAATTCCCTTAGGTACATGGAGCTGTTCTAGGTTTGCCACGATGTCCTCGTCAAATCCGACACCATTGTTGTATGGATCATACTTCCGCAGTCGCCATGGCTGCTCTGAGCTATAGCTCTTATCTTGCTCGGATTCAGGCCATTCGATAGTAGCAGGCGGATCGATGTGGAGATGAGGCAACTCTTGAAGTGTTGCCCAAGAAGCCATCTTGAAACAGAACCAGATGCGATGAAAGGCGAGAACTCGACACTTTATCAAACGACAGGTGGGAAGGCATGCATATCAGAGCTCAAAAGAAGGACGTTTTGAATTGAGTGTATGAAAGCACAAGCTACTAAGCAACAAAGGACAACCGAATCCGGCTACCATTGGATCCGGATGGAGCTGCAAAGGGCAAGCATCTCCATAGGCAACATCCATCATAAAAATCGGCAAAGCACCGTTCCAGTTGAGTGGTCTACTTGCTCTGCGTACCATCTTTCCGAGCGTCATGACACAGTGGTGTGAGTTGATTGTGGGACATGAAGTCCCAAACCTGCAGTGGTCAATCAATTCACCGATCCGGCACATGAATCAAAGGTAGTAGATATTTTGTAGAGATTGATTTCAATAGAAGCCTCACATCTTGGCTTCGCTCTTCTACACCTGCCAGTAAGTAGAAGGTATGAGGAAGGATTTGCAAAAGTTGAAGACGAGCAGAAAGTCGTGACATCCGAATGCAGCGATGGGGAAAGGCTAGTAGCCTTGGCAGGGGAACGGCAGCCACCAAGGGCTTGGCGAGCCTACGTACAGCAGGGGTCTGACTTGGCAATCCAGAAGCTTCAACTTGAAGTTGGATAATCCTGCCATGTTCTATGTGTCAACGCTTTTCTTCTCTTCGGCAATCGGACGAACTCGAATGTCAACTGCCTTGGCGCTTTCTAGAATATGAAGCTTCGGGCCAAGGACACGACTGTTCAAGAGAGTGCTGTCAGAATCACAAGAAATGCTCCCCGAAGGCGCAAATGGGAACCCGACGAAGAAATAGCCGGAATTGAAACTGCTCCACCTGCATTGAAGAGGACCAAGATACAAGAAAACGCTGTCACCGAGACAACGCTGCACATCGTGAAAGAAGACTTAGAGCTTGAGGGTATACATGCGACCGTGAACGGTGGCAGCAAGAAGCAGACACAGAAGAGCAAGCAAGTGGGCAGAAAACAAGTCGTTACTGCAACGGTGCACGACGTTGGAGCACAGGATACCAAACAAGAAGCAGAGGAGGAAGTCTTGAATTATAACAACGACAGGACACCCACCGAGAGCCGGAAAGCGAAGCAACCCTCGACGAAAGTCAGACGAACCAAGAAGGAGCAGACTGACGCCGGAGAAGAGGAAGAGAGAGAAGTAGATGGCGATAGCCCTAAAAAGCGCAAGCGCAAGGCCAAAGACATCGCAAAGATCAAGGAAGTCAAAGAGCAGGACACAGACATTGAAGACGAAGCAAAAGTCCTCAACGGCGACACCCCGCAAAAACCCAAGCGCAAGCGTAAAACCAAAGAAGAGAAAGAAGCCGAAGCCATGCCCCTCGCGGCCCGAACAGCCGGCCTACGCATGTACATTGGCGCCCACGTCTCCATTGCCAAAGGCCTTCAGAATTCCGTCACAAACTGCCAGCATGTGGGCGGCAATGCCTTCGCTCTGTTCTTAAAGTCTCAACGAAAATGGGAAAACCCACCCCTGACCGACGAAAGCACTGAAGCCTTTCGCTCGCACTGTCAAACCTACAAATACGATGCCTCCTCGCACATCCTGCCGCACGGCTCCTACCTCGTCAACCTCGCGCAAGAAGACCCAGAAAGAGCCGCCCAAGCCTACTCGGCATTCATCGACGACCTGCACCGCTGTGAAAGGCTCGGCATCAAACTCTACAATTTCCACCCCGGGGCATCCAGCTCCTCTCCGCTCCCCGACGCCATAAAAAGAATCGCCAACCAGCTTAACACCGCCCTCGCCTCTACCAAGACTGTAATACCACTCCTAGAAAACATGGCTGGCTCTGGCACGGTGATTGGGTCACGTTTCTCCGACCTCCGCGATATCATATCACACATCAAACCGGAGTTCAAATCGCGGATTGGTGTGTGTATCGATACGTGCCATGCCTTCGCAGCCGGTCATGACCTCCGCAGCCCGGAGTCGTTTAAACAAGTTCTGAAGGACTTTGACGAAGTGGTCGGGATTCAATACCTCAAAGCTCTTCACCTCAACGATTCCAAAGCCCCGCTGGGCAGTAAGAAGGATCTGCACCAGAACATCGGGCTCGGCTTCCTGGGCTTAAGGGCATTCCATAACGTGATGAACGAGCCGCGGTTCGAGAATCTGCCGTTGATCCTGGAGACGCCGTGTGAGAAGCCGGATCCAGATGATCCTACGGGGAAGAAGACGGTGGAAGATAAGGGGATCTGGGCTAGGGAGATTAAGTTGTTGGAGGGGTTGATTGGGATGGATCTTGATGGAGAAGAGTTCGGGAGGTTGGAAAAGGAGTTGAGTGAGAAGGGGAGGGAGGAGAGGGAGAAGATGCTGAAGAGTATCGAGGCGAGGGAGGAGAAGGCAAGGAAGAAATTGGAGAAGGGGCAGAAGACTCTGGTGGATATGATGACTGGCGTTGGGAAGGGGAGGGGCCAGGGGAAGGCCAAGAGAAAGAGGGAGAAGGAGAAGGTAGAGCATGAGAGTAGTGGAGAGGAGAGTGAAGCTGATCTTGACTGAGGCGAGCGAAAACAAGATAACTGGCTCTCATGAGACGGAGAGCAAAGATCCTGCATCTCTGAATGAGAAACATGTTGATGATACATATTGGCTGCACGAGACACCGTACAGAGGTACCGGCTGGCTGGCTGGCTCGCGTCACTTCCTGTACGAATACCATGCCAAATCCACAGCGTCCTGTGGCTCTTGCATAAGGAAGACGTGGCATATCATACTGTACTACTACTTTACAGATACTGAATGAACAAAAGCTTAGTGTAGACATAACATTGCACATATCTACTAGAGAGCGGTAAATTAGAATCTCAGGCAGATATCTGATCGGTAGATTCACCTTTTTGAGAGAGGACACACGGAAGGAGGGTTTGAGCGCCTAGGTTGGGAGTGCTGGCAAGATCGTCATGACTACTGCATGATTGCCGCTTGGGAGGTAGACGAGGTATGCACAGAACAACAGAAGGGGCAAGGGGATTTCTCTTGACGGTATAAAAGCATACAATTATCGTGGCTTCATCATCAATCCTTCATAATCGCTCGTGATATACCCAAGAAAGGTCAGAGACTTTTATATAAGACACGAGTACAAATCTCGGCCGGTTCCATACCTTATACCTTGCTCAAGCCGTAGCCCTTGCTAAACCAAAGCATCATTCCAACAAGCAGCCATGTGCAATATCCCAATCAACGATCTCACACCGCCGGAATATCCCTTGCGATGCCCCTATCCAGGTTGAGAGCTGCACTGACCAGCGCCAGATGACTGAACGCCTGCGGCGTATTGCCCAGCTGCTCTCCACTGATCGAGATCTCCTCGGAGAACATGCCCAGATGGTTACCGAAGCTGAGCATGTTTTCGAACATGTTGACGGCTTTGTGGAGATATTTCGGGTCGTAGATGCCGGCTCGGGTGAGCGCCTCGATCAGCCAGAAAGTGCACATGCAGAACGTGCCTTCGCGGCCGCCAACGCCTAGCGACGGTCAGCTTTGTGAATTTTCAGGAACGGATTTTGTGCTTACCATCATCAGATTTTTGGTGGTCATATCGGAACACCATGCCGGCGCTGGTCAAGCCACCCTTTTCTGGACTTTTGAGTATGGTGTCAAGCGTTCCCAAGAACCTGGGGTCATTGGGTGCAATGAAGAAAACCAGGGGCGCGATCAGCACGGCCGAGTCGATTGCCGTACGGGTCTCGTAACTCTGAATGAAGCTGCCCATGGTAGGGTTGTAGCCCTGGTCCATGATCTCGTCGTACAAAGTGTCTCGGTGTTGCATCCATTCGAGGCGCTTTGGACATGGGAAGCACCTCTTCTCGGAAAGTCGTATAGCTCGGTCGAAGGCAACCCAGAGCATTATCTTGGAGTACACAAAGTTCTCCTTCCGGCTGCGAACCTCCCAGATAGACATGTCAGGATCTTTCCAGATTTTACAGACGTAGCTCATTATGGCACGGATGCTGAGCCACTGGTCGTAGGTGATTGGTTTGCCATGCTTATTGTAAAGATAGATGGAGTCCATTAGCTCTCCATAAATGTCAAGCTGGGTATGAAATGCGGCGCCATTGCCAATTCGAACAGGTCTCGTATTTTTGTATCCGCTGAGGTGATCCAGCTCCGTTTCCGGTAGCTCCGAGACACCATCAATGCTGAACATTAGAGGAAGCGCCTTATTCGCACCCGCCTTCTGCCAGTCAGCGATACGATTGAAGATGAAATTGATATATGCCTCGCCCTCCCCCCCGTAGCCCATTTTGAGGAAGACATAGACGGTGAATGAGGCATCCCTAACCCAGGAGTATCGATAGTCCCAATTCCTCTGACCATCAATGGCTTCTGGTAGCGAGAAAGTTGGTGACGCCACGATTGCGCCAGTTGGTTGATAGGTGAGCAACTTCAAAATTAGGAGACTGCGTTCTACCATGAGCCTGTAACGGCCCACATATTGCAACTTGTGAGCCCAGTTCATCCAGAAAAGATTCGTCCTGATTTCAGACTCTTTAAGGCTTGTGATCGATGACATATTGGTCGTTTTGGGATTCTGTTCATACAATGCGAAGAAGATCTCGTCGCCGTCCTGCAGATCAACAGTGCAATAGGCTAACGAACCATCTTGGAGGGAAACATCAATGTTTCCCTTAGGGTAAATCGATAGCCTCAATTGGCTATTGGCGAAGTCGACTAGCCATCCATCCTTATCCTCTGAAATGGTGGCCTTGTCGGCCTTCCTGCCATAATCTGGACGCGGGCATATGCAAATCCTCAGTCTCATCTTACCACGAATGCACTCAAGTCGGCGAACGAGGACAGATGATCTGGTTCGGACGCTTCCAGAAGTGCCTTCTTGCTTGTTTTCCACAATGAAGAAATCGTTCATTGTAACCACTCCCTCTTCATTGATCCAACGGGTTTGCAGTATGTTAGAGGCAGCCAGATACTGCTGCTTGGTCATGAATCCATCCTCCTGAACAGGTCTCACAGACCAGTGTCCCCCTTGAATGCCATCGAGCAAACGACAAAAGACCGAAGGTGAATCAAATTGGGGCCAGCACATGAAGTCAATGCTACCCTCTTTGCTCACCAGAGCGCAGGTGTGCATATCGCCAATTAGACCATAGTCTTCAATGGGGAGGAAGTTCGGTTCCGGCATGTTTTGTACTGGCTATGACCCAAATTACTGGTCTAGACCACCGGCAAACTGTTGAGCGTAAGAAAAGATCATCGCATGGTGAGGATAAGACAACCGCACAATTCTAGAGCTGAGGTAGTCCAAGAAGTATTCACGGCTTATTATGGGGACGACTTGGTGACGAATGCTTTCTAGATAAACCCAGAAGTGATCATATCGAGTGTCACCGCTAGGCTTGAACGCGATTCAAAATACAAGAGATATTGATGGTTTCAAATGTTGTAGATGGGAGGGTCCCTCGTATAATGTTTAGGGTTCATTGTAGATTGCCCTGCATGGAAGTGTCCCAGCTTACCTGTCATGTATCTCTACTCCGTCTTTACTTGATTGAAATGGAGGAGTCGAGGATGATTTATTGGTCAAGTTCCCACTCCATAGATGCCTCTTTTCATCTTTTCATACAGTAATTCAGCGCTGTTGCTGTTGTACTACGGTAGTGTGGCTTAACTTTTCCGTAGGTTAGCGAATGGTGTGGTAGCACGGCCTATACGTGGCGAGATGCAAGGTCCTCTGGTTGTAGGTACCCCAACTTAGCCGGAGTTACACGACCTCGTTCGGTTCTGCTACTGTATTTATCCCCAGCTCTTTGCCTGGTCCAGTCTAGCTTGTCCAACTATTTTCTGCGGCTTCGAGGCCACTTTCCTGCCTGCTGCCGTCATTCCTGTTACGTATTACTACGGTAAGTTAATTGTCGTCTGCTCATGCTATTGTCCCCACCGTGGGCCGCTATAGGACAAGGTTCTCATCTTCTTGCGCCTGTGCAGCTTGGTGGCTCATTTAATACCTATATCCCAGTTTGTATCGCATTTTTACGGACTCCACAATGCATCCTTTACCACCGCCACCAAACAAAACCGGCAAGAACCAGTCTGCTCCCACCAGGCCTTCTGTAGCCCCCATCCAAGAAACCTCAGCAGGCCCCGAGCAAAGCAGTCAACTCTTCTCGCAAGCCAGCACTGAAAACAAGAAGAAGCGAAAACACCGAGGCAAGAAGAGTAAGAGGAACCGGAGGCAATCTTTTGCAGCGCCGTCCGAGGGCTCTTCGCAAGCTGCCATACCCGAAATCATGACGGAGCAGAAGGTGAGGGACAGATCACATTCAGGACTGAGACAGTCCTTCTACAGGCTAGGTCAGTCTGGCGGTAGCATGAGCAATACCAGTTTGGATAGTGAGGCGCTCTTTGATCATCGGTAAGCTATCAGCTCCTTGGTCCTTGAATGCCAATTGGAACCACATTGACATGGACGATACAGAGACCAACCGTTGATGCGACCTCGACGCGAAAGCCGGCTAGGACAGAGTTTGTTCACGGGCCAGAGGGGAGGCACTTCACCTAATGGAGGGCCATCCTCTTCTTTTCGCCGGGACCACACAAGTTCAACCATGGGCAATGATCCATCACGCCGACAGCAGGCCTTCAGCAAGAACTATGTTTCCACTGGGGAGGATTCTGACAGTGGTGACGCACCTCATGACAAGACCCCTTTAATGTCCCAATCTATGCGGAATGGATGTTCATCGGACCAACAGGGGGCTGGTGGCATGTTTGGCACAACACGTATGAATTCCAACCATCGCCGCGAGTCGAACAGCACGCAGTCAAGCAAGAAACGGAAAAGCAGACCAAGCCGGGAAATCTCTTTCCTTCGTCATGAACATACCGAATATGATGTCAACAATCCTCCTTCCGTACCACCGAGTCCTACAGCAGGAGCAGAGCTGGACGATTTTATGTTCGCTGGGGCCGACTTTACACTTACAAGATCACCTACCACACAAAGAGTATCAAATACTTACGGAAATGACGCTGTCATCGATGTTGACTCGAAGCCCCGCTCTCTCCCCGAGAATGGCTCAGACGCCCAGGGTACAGGTGCTCAGCGTTCCAAGAGTATTGCTTTGCCCGTTGAGGGCGATGTCTGCTTTCCTACAAGTGGCATGTCGGAGACTGGCGAAGAAGAATACGTGTCTCTTGGCCAGGGTGAACCGGATACGACTGGAGCAAGACGGCGACGGCGACGGATGTGGCCAGATCTGGCCGTCCTAGACGAGTGGAGCTTATCCGAGAGAATCACACTCCATCAAGAATCGAGGGCCAAGAAAATCAGTGAGCCGGTATTGGTAGGTGGTAGACTTCGTCCTTCGGGACAAGGATGGCATCGGACTGAGGAGGACTCGCCATATCGATATACGTACTTCAACGAAGAATTTGAAAGCACTATACATGCCCAGACTATATCCGAGTTAGTTCAACCTGGCAGTAGTTTCAAAGAACTATTTGTTCCCGATCCTCCAGAGATAGAAGATGATTCGTCAAACGACGAGGAACATTCACCTTCGACCAGAGAAGGCAATGTTGATAAAACGTCTTTGAGCCCGAGTCTGCAGGACCAGAGCGAAAGAGCGAGTGAAAAGCGTGCACCATCTCTCATAAGTGAGCTCAAGCCCAGTTCTCGAGATGCGTCAGGTCCACAATCTGGTCAAGCAACACCTCAACATAACAAAGCGTCAAAGCCCAAGCGATACGGTCCACGGCCTACATTCTGGCTTGATGTTCTCTGTCCTACCAATGACGAAATGCGAGTATTGGCGAAAGCTTTCGGTGTACATGGGCTGACCGCTGAGGATATTATGATGCAAGAGACTCGCGAGAAGGTCGAGTTATTCCGCAACTACTATTTCATCAATTACCGAACGTTTGAACAGGACAAAGAAGACGCTAACTACCTCGAACCGGTCAATATCTACATTGTTGTCTTCCGAAATGGAGTCCTCAGCTTCCACTTTTCCCAGACGCCTCATCCCGCTAACGTCCGGCGACGGATCCGCCAGCTCAAGGACTACCTGATCCTCAGCTCTGATTGGATCTCATACGCTATCATCGACGATATCACCGATGTCTTTCAACCACTTATTCAATCGATTGAAGATGAAGTGGATTATATAGATGAGAAGATCCTGCAGATGCACTCCGCTACGATCGCCTTAGCTAGCGCCGCCAATTCTATCAACAACGAGAAGCGAAGCCAGGCTGGAGAGGACAACTCCTCCGGTTTCGACATGCTCCGCCAGGTAGGAGACTGCCGCAAAAAGGTTATGGGCCTCTACCGTCTACTTGGCAATAAAGCCGACGTTATCAAAGGTTTTGCTAAACGCTGTACCGAGCAATGGGATGTCGCACCTAAAACGGAGATTGGGCTGTACCTTGGCGATATTCAGGACCATATCCTGACCATGACCAGCAATTTGAGTCATTACGAGACGTTGCTGAGTAGAGCGCACAGTAATTATCTGGCTCAGATCACCATCAGAATGAACGAGAGGCAGGAGCAGAGCGCGGACATTCTGGGCAAGTTGACGGTGCTGGGTACTATTGTGCTACCCATGAATATCATCTGTGGGATGTGGGGTATGAATGTCAAGGTACCCGGACAGGATGTTGACAATCTGACGTGGTTTTGGTCAAGTAAGTCTCCATTCCATTCCATTTTCATGCGAATTGAACGCAGCTTGCTGACAGGTCGACAGTCACAGCTGGACTCATCGTCTTTGCTCTCATCTGTGTGGTCGTTGCTAAGAGGGTCTATGGCATTGTCTGAGATACAGGAAAGTGACGCGGGATCATGTTTGCGTCTTGGTAAATGTCGCCAGCGACAGCAGGTTTACATCTGCATAGGAAGAGGTTCAACTGGTTAGCACCTCGGACACAAGAAATGCATATACACTGGTATTTTCGGAACAATATAGTTTGATCTTCATTATCTACGAAGCAGTAGTGCGCTTCTCTGTGTCAGCGACAGGCTAGTACTCATTGAGGAGTGCGCCAAGAGAAGTGACATGTGTGATGGAGTCCTGTTTTCACTGAACCCAACCATTCTTGTACTCTGAGGGCCTGCACCAAAAGCATGCTCCCGTGAGACCAATTCGTCGGCTGCGGATACAAAAAGAGCCTTGTGAGTTTTCAGCGAGAGGCTCTAGGATGCTCCGAATCTTGGAAGCAACGCCGAGACAGCCCAGCCTTCTCAACAGCCACAACCAAGGTTCGAGTCAAGGTTGGCGCGAGTATGACGACTCTTTGCACTCTGCTTGAATGACCTATATTAACACGAGGCTTCTCTTGGTGGAATAGCTTCACTCTCACTCCCCTTATACGTAAGCCTTGGCTCGTGTAAATTAACTAAGGAGAAGACTTTATGTTGATATTCATTATCCATTTACAACTGATTTTCAAGACCTTCAGAGCGCATTTTTACCTCATAACGTTTCATCATCAGCACGATCATACGAAACCATTGTTGGCTCATCAATTCTCAACATTGAAAGCGTCATTCGGCATCAACCTTAGAGGAGAATGTGTTTCGGCGGTGGCTCTGACGCCCCGGTCATCATTGAAAAGCGAACAGTCAGACCTCGCAAGAGCAAAATAATCTATGTCTCCGAACCGAAAAGATCCTCTCATACACACTATACGAGCCGTTCTCCCAGTCCAAGACACAGCACCGAGAGCCGTGGACGAAGAAGCGCCAGTCGGGTCATCACTGAGCGGCGGACGAAGGTGGTTTATTGAGGCCTGATTGTGGCATTTTTGAGTGCTTTCGTTCATTACAGGTGGTTGGGATGCGATCAGTAAGCACGAAGGAATATGAGTTATGGGCCACTGGTCAAGACTCGGTGATAAACATAGAGGTAGTGGTGTTGGCTGTTCTGCGTGCCTGTCTATGTTCGGGTTGTATACAGTCGAGGCTGTGTATATTAGTTCGACTGGAGGTATTATAGAATCTATTCCTCTTCATGACCAATTGGTGTTTTATATCTACGTGTTATGTTTTGCGCTGTGTACGAGCACGATTAGGGATGTCCCTGAAGAAGGGATCACTGGACTTTGCCACGAACCGGCAGCCAAGCCTACTTAGCCAAGGCGAAGTTCCAAGCCCTGCTACGTCATAATCGAGATGGGTGTGACAACCCTTTTGGCATATCGAGATGTCTACGTTACTCAGCAAAGCGCACCTCTTCTAAGCTCCAGGATTTGTATATTCTCGCGGAACGGTCACACTCAATGTAAGCATCCACACCGTGAATTTCCTGAAGGCTCTACCTGCCAGCAGCTGCTACCGGTACATACCGGCCCCTATGAACTACTGCTCTTGCACGTTTCGGAACTGCAACTGACTCTTTCTTCCATGATATAGCAAACATCAAAACACAAAACCTTCAGACAAAACAGCCTATCAAGATGTGAGTAAACGAAGTCGCATCCTTGCTTTTCGATTCCAGCATCTCCATATCGCTCGTGCAGAAACTGCATCTCCCCAATGTTCCAGCCGCTCTGCTACCTATCTGTCATCCCTGCCTTGCTCTCGCGATTCTCCACTCCCCATGTTGCTGCAGCTGATCACTTGCACAGGAATCGCGGACTCTCTATCCGGTCCAAGAAGAAGGAGCATGGCAAGGAACCCTCTAAGCACACCTTTAGCATGGCCACCCTCCGAGGGATGAATCAGGCCGATTTGTCCAAGAAGTTATTCAAGGTCATCAAGACGGAAAGCCATGCTATCGGCGCATATGAGTCTGCTGGTCGAGAAAGACTCTCCATTGCAACTCAAATCTCCGACTGGGGAGAATCTACCAACGATGATTCGATTTCAGACGTATCTGACAAGCTTGGTGTCATCATGTCAGAAATCGGGGAGCAAGAAGATATATTTGCGCAGAACTTGGAAGACTACCGTTCTATATTGAAGCAGATCAGAAACACAGAAGCCAGTGTGCAGCCAAGCAGAGACAACAAAGCGAAGATCACTGATGAGATCCAAAAACTGAAATACAAAGACCCTTCTAGTCCGAAACTGGTGACCCTCGAGCAAGAGCTTGTCCGAGCAGAGGCACAAAATCTTGTCGCGGAAGCGCAGTTGACAAACATTGTAAGCCGGTCAATCCCCCATCTCCCAAGCCCAATGCTGACTTGTTCTAGACACGCCAAAAGCTCAAGGAGGCTTACGACATTCACTTCGCCGCCACGATTGAGCGAGCGGAGAAACAGATAATTCTAGCCAGATACGGCCGGCGTCTGCTGAACTACCTTGATGACGCCCCAGTCGTGCCTGGCGATGAGCGTCAGCCATTTGCTCATGCCAACGAGGCTCGTCAGGTCTTGAACGACTGCGAGCAGGAATTGCAATCATGGCAGCCGCATCTAGAACCGGTCAACTCATCGGCAGGAAGTCTCGGGACTAATTTGATGCCCACAGAAGAGCGCGAGAATCTTCGCAGTCCTACGAGCGCGAAGGATAGTGAGTTCGAAGATGCGCCTACGCTGCATCATCCTGAAGATACCACCGAGACTGTAGTCGAGCCAACTACAGAGGTGAAATCGAGCACAGAGCCAATAAGATCATAGTCAAGAGTCTTACAAACCGAAAGAAACACGAAGGAAGGCATTCTCTCCGATTGATTTAGCCTTTACGTTTAGGGTAGCGATCTGGCTTTGCAGCAAGAGGAGAGATGAGTTGGTGATGATACCACGTGTAACTATCTTATATCTTGTGTGAACGATGTGATAGCAATGCAAGAAAGTCTAAAACTATAATATGAGCTTGCACAAGGTTACGCTCTACGCTCATCTGGCAGGATAACATTCATAGTTTCGTGCAGTGATCGACCGAAAGTTATGCCAAGAAAATTCTCGTGCAGGCGTCGAGTTTCGGAGCTCGTAGGCTGCCAGCGACGCGAAAGCGGTCTTCAAGCCCCAAAGCTGCCGGTTGAACCATTGCCAACCGTCAACGTCTGTAACACCACCTTTCCATTCACTCTTAGTTCTTCATTTCTTGACACTCATTCCTGCAACCTCTAGCCCGTCCACAAACTTCACGATGGATACTCTAGTCGCTAGGTACACTCGGTCGCCCTTCGAGAACGAAGGCTTTTCATCGGAAGAACAACAAGACTACACTGATTCGTTACCACCTTTATCCCTGAAGTTTGCTCTGCCACCTGTTGCTCGCGTAAGCCGTCTGCGATGAAGCCCTGACAGGTGGAAGAATGTAGTGCTGACTATTATCTTCATAGCCTTCCGCATTCCTTCGAGCCACGACAGACGATCATGCCAACCCAAACTGCCCCATAAAGCTCGCGCATGGAACGACAACTCTGGCATTTCGGTTCAAGGGTGGTATCATTGTTGCTACGGATTCTAGAGCGACAGCTGGGAACTGGATAGCGAGTCAGACAGTCAAGAAAGTCATTGAGATCAATAGCTGTCTGCTGGGTACAATGGCTGGAGGAGCTGCCGTAAGTCTACGCCTCTTTCTTGAGGATAGCCAAATGGTCTTATGGGGGTCGGAACGAAGTTTTTGTGCTTTATATCCAACCAGGCTTGGTATAACCTGGAGATGATCAGAGCTGACAACTTTCAGGACTGCCAATACTGGCTTGCTTATCTTGGTATACAATGCCGCCTACACGAACTCCGGCACAAGCGACGTATATCTGTTGCTGCTGCTTCCAAAATCCTCTCGAATCTCGTCTACTCATACAAAGGGATGGGGCTCTCAATGGGTACGATGATTACCGGTGTCACCCCCCAAGAAGGCCCCGCTCTATACTACATTGACTCCGACGGGACCCGCTTAGCCGGCAACCTATTCTGTGTTGGATCCGGGCAGACATTCGCTTATGGTGTGCTTGATGCGGAGTACAAATACGATCTCGAGGACGAAGAGGCCCTCGAGCTTGGCAGAAGAAGTATTCTGGCAGCGACACATCGGGACGCATATTCTGGCGGCTTCATCAATCTCTACCACGTGAAGGAAGATGGATGGGTGAAGCATGGTTTCAGCGACACGAATCCCATTTTCTGGAAGACCAAATTGGAGAAGGGCGAATTCTCGAATGTCACTAGCGAGCTTTCGTGAACTGCGCAGGATCAGACACATCCGTCGAGCTTTCAGCACAGGCTTCTGGCATGGTATCGGCGCGTGGTGTTGAAATGAATAGAAGGTTGTAATACTGGTCTTGCGAGTCTTACTCCTCTAATTTCAACATGTACAACAACAGGGCCCAGCCAGCAGGTTGAAATTCCAGTGTTGTATTAACTACATTAGCTGCTTATAGGAAAGGAAAGCTCTTGCCAGATCGTCTTGCTCTCTAACCCGGACTTTGCCCTTTTTGTACTTCGTCTGTTTGCTTATCTGCCCCTACATAGCGCTAGTCAGCCCTCTGCCAACTTCGAAACTCATGCCCGACAACCGAGTCAGTATGTTGTGTGACCAAGACGGAGTCCTTAACGGAATGTAGACAGCAGCACATGTTACATCTGTTGCCTCAGCATGTAGACGTATTTTGCCACAAATGAACAATCCTTATTCTGGTTCCAGTGTACTCCGTAATGTCGAATACATTCGTGATAATGTTCCTACAACAGATTGTTCTAGCAAGGAGTCCCCCCTCACTTGGTTGTAGCTAATTATCACCAAGTGACAAAACTTATAGACCAGTAGAGAGCAGTTCTACTTCGCAAGGATCTTTTTTATCGTCATACCCCCTCTCGACATAAGGACCTGCTAGCTAGGAGTACTATTGTTGGCGGTCTGCCGTCCCTGGGGTTAACTAGCTCTCCACCTTTCCAGCGTAAATTTTTGGCATTTTTTAACTGGTGGATGTAGCCGCTAAGTTAGCGTCTTATCAAACTCATACGGAGTACTACGTATCAGGTTCTGGTGGTTGTTCTCACTTGATGGCAGCTATTCAAAGGTGCGTCTGCGGCTGCAGCAACCAAGAAGAATATCAGAATCTACGCCGGAAAGGTGGTCATTATGAAGACTTACAGTATAGTACGTCGTCCCGGATGCTCAGGGGTAAACCAGCTACCGGGTGGTGAAGCGCGGTTTAATGTCTCTTCTTTCGTATTGATCATTGTCAACTTGTTGTGTGATGTGTGATGTATAATGTATAATGTACTCGGTTTCATATTGCTCTATGCCTCTTCTGCCGCCTGCAGTGCATATAGCCTGCATTACATTGTCAACCCCTCTGAATGTGCAGCCTTACTACGTTATTATTTCAAGTTTCAGGTGGGTTCTATTGGTGGCCTTCTTGCTTAGGAAGGGCTATTTCGGTCGGAGGATAGGCCGCATCTTCTCGTGTCTCGAAATCATGAGGGGTGTACCTGGCGAGGTAGAAACCTGTGGTCACGGTGTCCTTTCTTCATTCGCATTGTTGCTTTCCTCGTACTATCTAAGGGATGAGATAAGGCATTGCAACTCGTTCCTCTCCAGTTACTGTCCTCTTTTCGCAGTCCGATGGAAGACAATGCACGTGCAAGGGCGAAGGAACATATCCAGTCTATACAAAAACTGCGAAATATTTCCGAAAACCTTTGCCCTGATCTTGAGAACAACTGGAACCTCCGCGATCTCGCGAAGTCACTGAGCCTGTAAGTGGGAATTGCTTTCCAAGAACGCACCAGCAATAACACGATATAAAGCTTTTCAGACCAGCTATATAGTGATGGAACCCACTTCATCTGGGAACTATTGCAGAACGCTGACGACAACAACTACGCAATCGGCGTAGTACCCGAAGTCCGTCTCGTACTAACTGATCGATGTATTCATTTCTGGTCAAACGAAGTTGGATTCTCAAAAGAGAATGTAGATTCTCTGGTATCTATTGCTGATAGTTCCAAGGGTGAGGATGTCAACACAATAGGAGAGAAAGGAATTGGGTTCAAGTCACTGTTCAAGGTAGCAGATGCCGTCACGGTCCGCTCGGAGCCCTACTGTTTCAAGCTCGACACAGCCTCTCCGTTAGGAAGTCTTGGGATGATCGTACCTGTATGGGTTGATCCTAATGACCGACGTGAGTGCTGCAATGCTGACTTCCCAGCCCACGGAACGTTATTCACTCTACAACCGAAGCCGGGCTTCTACAAGGAGAAGCTTTATTTTGACGTCCTGACCTTCGACTTTTCTTTCCTTCTATTCACTAGAAAAATCAAGAGCATGCAGCTAGTGGACGGTCGTCGGAACTCTTGGGGGGAGGTAACGAGGGAAGGCTCCATACAAGTTGAGTCTGGAACAGGAGTCATCAGGACGAGTTTGAATGGCAGCCCCGAGTCACTCAAACAGTATGCTATTTTCCAGCACACCGTCCACGATATGCCGCCAGAAGCAAATCGGCAGGGCCAGGCTGAAAGCATTGTCACGCTGGCCTTCCCGCAGGAAAATCAAAAACCGAGCCTGGAAGACCAACAGACGTACGCGTTCTTGCCCATTGACCACTTCGGCTTTCAGGTTCGTCCCCTGGCCTCCAAATCTTTCTGTGTATGCCCATCGTTCAGTTTCTTATTCACGCAGATTTTGTCCTGATAGCAAATCGGAAAGACATCCAGGGTGGTTTAGACTGGAATAACAGTCTGCGTCAAGGCGTGGTACAGGCACTATATGCAGCACTTCTCTCATTCGCTACCTCTCCCAATTCATCATATGACATACGCCTGGCCCGAATATCTCGAGTGCCTTCAGACAGTACATAACGCTTTTCTGAAAGCCATCGCACTGAACACAATATCTGCTTTACGCTCATATACCATGATCCAGACCGAACAGACTAGTAGTTCATCCTCCACGGGAAATCGATTGGACGTGCCTCAAAACTTGCTCATCGTAGGACCCGACTTCCGCAATGCTGAGGGCGGCCTCCTCTTAAATGACATTCCGCTGTTGGAGAGAGTAGTGGCCAATTCTTATTCTTTCAAATCCATGGCAGTTTTGCGCAAATTAGGCGCTAGAGACTTCACATTTCCGGACTTTGTGGAATATCTGACGCGCTTTGTTAGGGGAAACCCCGAAGACTTTCAGAAGAAGCCCTCTGAATGGCATTCCTCAATTGCCGCTGTTTTGCTAACCCACTTGCGGAGTAATGCCTGGGGGATTTATTCTGAGGAACTCTCAAGCTGCAAAGAACTCCCCATGGTTCCCTTACGTGATGGGAAGTGGTGTTCGGCGGCTTCAGATGATGTCTTACTGGCGGGCGCCTTCGATCAAGAAATACCAGGAGGTTTAACCGTACGCTTTATATCTAACGACGCGGCAGCAGACAATTCAAGGCACGACCTGTTCAGGCTGCTAGGAATCAGATCATGCGATGAATTCAATATTTGCAAATTGATACTAGACAAGCAATCGTCAGTTCAATACATGACACATCTGATTGCCCAGACTGTGTTTCTCTTCCGAGCCGGGTACAGCCCCGAAACTGGAGTCAGGCTTCGGTTTGCTAATTCAGCCAAACGCACAGTGTACGGACGAAGGGTGCATGTGCCTTTCAGGCATCCAGGTAGCGACATTCGACTTCTTTTTGAACCCGACTACCAGGGGACTGACTGGCTACATTCATTCTACGAAACTGCTGTCGAAGGGAAGCATAAACGGCAGTGGCTTGAATGGCTCCTCAACTGGCCTGATGTCCACATTTGGCCCCCAGTCGTTGCAGACGACCATCTTTCACCCCACATGCGACACATTCTAGAGATAAAAGGTTCCAGAATGCTCCTTAGCCATCTTAAAGGACAAGTTGAGATGGACCCTCACTTTGGTGTCAACCCTTGGGATCTCGCTCTGGTAACCGAGAACATCAAAACGCTCTCTGTTTCGACCAATGTTGGTCTCCGTCAGCTCTCCGAGGCTGTTCTACCCGGGCTCGGCGCAGCAAGCCTGGTCGCTCTTCCTATACTGGAATTTGACGAGCCAGAGAACGAAGCATGGGGATTTCTGCAGAAATACGGCGTCTTAACAGTGCCCTGTCTCGATTTCTACCTGCGACAACTCAAGGCAATGAAAGCTCAGGACGACCTCGAGCTGTTGGACGCAAATTTGTCGGAGATATATCAAATTCTTGAAAACTATAGCGACCAGAAACAGCAAATCTTGTAGGCGCATAGCAGCTGTCACCCATCGAATGCTTGCTAATAGAATTTTAGGGAGACTTTTGAAGCATCTGAACTAATCCATGTTGGATCTGGCAGGTGGAAGTCTGCAAAGCAATGTGTCTGGAAGGCAAGCTTTCCATGCAGCACAACTCCCGTGCTGTCAGAGCTCTATGGCGGTTGTAGAGAGTTATTTCGAACCTTCTTGGACATAAAACATGCTGGAATGGGGGTGTTGATCCGGGAGCTTGAACATGTCGAGTCATGCCACGGGGATGAACAGGCTGATGCTTTTCGAAGGCTTTTGCCTGCTCTTGATCGACTCTCAAGTAAATCAGCTGTCTCATACACTCGGAGAGTGAGACTAGAAACAATAAAAATGTTCCCTGTCTCGGTGTATGAGGAAAATGATGAGACGATTGCGGCTCATCTGGCTGCAGCCCACGAAAGATTCTGGATTGCTGACATTCCTTCGTTGAAAAGCAAGTTCCAAGGTCTGGTGCCGCTCTTGGAAACCTCGGGTATAGGAACTCCTAAAGCCTTCGTAAATGTCTTTCGTATTCTTGACATGGACGACAAGAAGTTATCGGTTGTTGTCGTCAGAAAGGAGGAATTATATGAAGGTGTTGAGCCAACTCTCGCCAAAGAGTTGACTTCTCGATTGCAAAAACAAGTCCCGTATATCCTCGGGTAAGTCATCTGCGTTACCAAGTACCTTTGCTGACTGCTTTAAGATTGTTGCTAAGGATCAATCGCCGTCGACCGAATATGGAAAATACACAATGAATCTAAAAAACCTAGAAGTGTATCAAGTCCAGACCATCAGAATACAGCGATATATCCTGGACAATGATATCAGGCTTAATGGCAGAGGCGATGAGGGAGCTGTCGTTTTCCGAGAGGGTCAAATTCCTGACAATGGTCTTCAGATATGCATAAAACGTGGCCTTGGCTTGCCGGATTTTCTTGCGCCTTTGACTGATCAGTTTGTCGAGTTCTTCGGCTTGAAACAAGAAAGCCATATGCTTCTTTCAAGAGTTCTTCCCACTGAGAAGGCTGAACAATTTCTTGAATTTCTGGAAAGGGCCGGCGTTCGCGGCATCTTTGGCGATCAAGACTCGGAAACAGAGTCATCCTCGGAGAGCAGTTGTGGGTATGTCTCCGCCGTGGAAGAGGCTACCGATCAGAATATTGAATGCATGCTTGGACGACTTCATATCCACGAAACGCAGGCATTGACTCATCAGCAAAGCCCCGTAGGGCAGACATATTCTCGGGTGCATCTGAACTCCAATCCATCAGCCGAAGGGATGCAAAGGGAAGCTCAAGCAAGTGATGACCCGCTAGCTTCCTGGAAAGATACCTCTCTGGTTCCCTCTGCGCTTGATCCCAGCATCGCACTCGAAATCAGTTCATCGAATACCTCATTACCTGACCCCACAGAAGTTAGGCGCCTGGCTGAGCGCCTGGCTGAGCGCCTGGCTGAGCGCCTGGCTGAACGCCTGAGCAATATATCAATCGTCGAAATTACGTCCCAAAATGTGGGAAGAAACGCCACAATTGACAGTGGGATAGCATTTAATACGACAGGCAGCACTTCATCTGCAGTCTTGGGTTCGGGAACATCTTCGGCTACCGGTGTCCCGCCTATGTCCTCAGGAGCCCAGCACAGCTCAGGAGACTATGGCATGTCTGCATACTCCGAACCTGCGATATCGTCGTCTCATAGTAATTGGCCTTCGTCCGAAGCCCGCCGCTCAAGCTACAGGGGCTTTGTAGACGTTACTATGCCTGAGGAAGCTGGTCTTTCCCAGGAGATCGGGTTTCAAGGGGAGTATCTGGTGAGTCAAATGCTCTTTCAGTATCACTTTGAGGTCATTACTGATGCGAGATCAAGCTCTATAAGATCCTTGAACAAGAACTCCGCCCACACTTCACCTCCGACCACTGGACCAGTAACAACCGCGATAGGGTCTTCGACAATCCCTTTGGGAATGGACAAATGGGGAAATATTATGCAGACTTCACATACCGAGACGACGACGGCAAGCTTGGAACATACATTGCCCCGCGTAACGGCGAGACTAGTGTTAATCCAACCAATCACGTTATCACATATCACCTAGAGGTCAAAACCACTCTCGACGGCTTGCGCACCCCTGTCCGTCTAAGCAACAACCAGATCCAGATGGCAAAAAGGCATTCTTTGCGCTTGGTGCCGAGCTCTCTTACGCAAACAGACATATATGTACTAGTCAGAATCTACGACCTGGGAGGCGAAGGGGTCCCAAAACCCTGTTAGAATCCCTGCGTTTATGATACGTA
>NW_006916662.1:0-94698 GCF_000464535.1 Endocarpon pusillum Z07020
AGGCACATTTGATCGACGGCGCATGGGATAGGGGTTCCCTCTCTAGGAAGCACGAATTACGCAGTGCTAAGTTCAGCTAGAGTGTGCTAGCGGCGCTCCAGTTTTAGCGTATATTGATGACTTTTGATGCACGACTCCGTACACCAGTGATGTAATTCAAATGGGGGAAATTCTCCAATCTCGGCTCGATTATGGATACGCTCTACAGCATTAAATTTGGTACAGCTGCATTGAATCGGTGCTAAAGACAGCTTGAACCCTGCCCATCGTGTCTTGCCCTAGTTGCTTCGCTGAATCCGACAAGAGCCTCTTGGCTGTGTCAATAGTCGTGGTAGGTTTTGACTGGTTTCTCATGGTTGCAGTAGTCCAGCTGTAGACCGAGGCTGACATGGTCATCAGAAGGAAGCTGGAGTGAACCAAGAGCCATTAGGATGCAGGCATGATAAGAAATTAGGGGCTTAAACCTATTGAGAGCCTCCATCATGTTCGAGAAGTCCTTGTACGACCTCATTCGAGGACTTCGAAGTCACAAGGGTAACGAATCTGAGTACATCCAAGGCATCCTAAAAGAATGCCGGACCGAGGTGCGGTCTCAGGACATGGACGTCAAGGCTACAGCTTTATTGAAGCTGATCTACTTGGAAATGTTTGGGCATGAGATGTCGTGGGCGTCATTCCACGTCCTAGAAGTCATGTCTTCCAATAAGCACTTGCAGAAGCGAGTGGGCTATCTTGGAGCAGCACAAACCTTTCGATCTGATACGGAAGTGCTGATGCTTGCCACCAATCTATTGAAGAAGGACCTGTCATCTGCGTCGATACCGACAATGTCACTTCCCCTGATCACCTTGCCACACGTGATCACTTCGTCCCTAGCCCTGTCCTTACTGACCGATATCCTCCCAAGGCTTTCGCATTCTCAGCCTGTTGTCCGTAAGAAGACCGTTGTCACACTTTACCGACTTGCGCTTGTCTATCCGGAGACCCTTCGAGTGGCTTGGCCTAAAATCAAGGAGCGGTTGATGGATGCTGACGAAAATAGTAGCGTCACTGCTGCCGTTGTCAATGTCGTTTGTGAATTGGGCTGGAGAAGGCCACAGGACTTTCTGCCCCTTGCCCCGAGGCTTTTCGAATTACTCATCGAGGAAGGTAACAATTGGATGTTGATCAAGATTATTAAGCTGTTTGCGACGCTGACGCCGCTCGAACCTCGCCTAGTCAAGAAGCTGGTGCGGCCCCTCACAAACTTGATTCAGACTACGGAAGCAATGTCGCTACTCTACGAATGCATCAATGGCATCATCCAAGGAGGCATATTCAGTGCCACAGAGAACGCGGGCGAAGGCGACGAGCTTGCTGCTCTGTGTCTTGGCAAGCTTCGGGGCATGATAGTTGTCGAGAATGACCCTAATTTGAAGTATGTCGCTCTGCTTGCATTCAACAAGATCGTGGTCTCATATCCAGCACTTGTCTCAGCACAGCAAGACGTCATCATGAAATGCTTGGACGACCCAGATATCTCAATTCGAATGCAAGCACTGGAGCTGGTGTCCGGAATGGTCAGTACTGATAATGTCGCATCTATTGTAAAACGCTTGATGAAGCAGCTCCGGAGCTCTCCCATCAATGCGAACGAACTTGAAGATGATGGCCTGGACTCAACACCAATAGAGCCCATGGCTGATTCTGACGGCGAGGATCCTGCCGAGATCCTTATCGAAGACCAAAGGACTTCCGAAATGCCCCCCATACCAAACGACTACCGGAGAGAGGTCATCGCACGGATCTTAGACATGTGCGGACAGGACAAGTACTCAAATATTCCGGACTTCGAATGGTACCTTGAGATATTGGTGGAACTGATTCGGCTACTGCCCCCACGGATCTCATCTGATACAGACCTTTCGAATTCAGCTGTGGAATCTGTGCCGGGGACGAGCCTTGCAGAGCGCGTGGGGTTTCAACTCCGTGATATTGCAGTTCGTGTCAAGGATTTGCGCCCAGAAGCCTGTCGAGCAGCCGAATCTCTCATTCTGATCTCCAATCGCAGCGCGCTGTACCCACCTGTAGGATCTGGGGCTGACCCTGTGCTTGGATTCGTATCCTGGATGGTCGGCGAATACTCGGAATATCTCGTATCGCCGCAGGAGACGCTGAATGCTCTCATCCATGATTCAAGCGCAGCACTCTCGCCACAGATCTTGTGTTCTTACTTGCAAGCTATTCCTAAGGTCTTTCTACGAATTGCTGCGAAAGCCAGTGACGGGTGGAGCTTATCGGAAAGGGCCGCTATATCACTCCTGCTGGCCAGGGTGGTTGAATTTGAGGAGACCTTGTCAACCCATCCAAATCTAGATGTCCAAGAGAGAGCCGTGGAGTACTTAGAGCTCTTCCGGCTAGTCACTGAAGCTTTGTCTTCTCTACAATCGGACGACAGAGCGCCTTTGTTACTCACATCAGTAATTCCAGAGCTGTTTACTGGACTCGAGCTGAACCCTGTCGCGGCTGGTGCACAGAAGAAGATATTACCACCAGAAGAGCTCGACTTGGCGAATTCCATCAACCCAAGATTGTCTTCTCTGTTACAGCTATCACGGACAGAAGAGGATGCTGAATTTGACGACGAAGCATTCCAAGCATTCTATAATGAACGGGAAGCTGCGCCGCCGGTGAAGGCACAAAACCTCAAGGCATCAGTGCCAAAAGTTGCGGAGCAGTTATCTTACCAAGCGGCAGAAGATCCGGATATCAGCGCAAGAAGAAAGGCGGAGAAACGTGAACGGAACCGAGATGATCCGTTCTATATTGCACAAGGGAACGACGATTCAGGCCGGTCTTCGCCAATTGACATACTACGAGGCAGCAACGGGAAAGACCTGGACCTGGATGCAATTCCGATTGTAGACTTAAGACTAGACGAAATAGACATACGAGCTCCCGGAGGACAGACCGAGCCTTCGAAGCAGAAGCGCCCAAAGGCAAAGAGAAGAGTTGAAATAGCAGCTGACGAGAACTTCGACTCGGAGATACCATCTTCAGGCAACGATTCGGCACCGCGGAGCTATGAGGCGGGGCATGCCTTCCCATCTGGAAAGCCACCCAGGCCGAGGAAGAACTTGTTGCAAGTTGACTCCAGTGGCCTGCACCAGCTATCATTGATTGATGATGCTAACGCAGACCGATTTAACCTTCAGCGGAGAGAGGAGGAGGAAGCAGAGATGGCAGCGGCGTTGAAAGAGGTCGAGAGGATGAGGCTTGAAATGCAGCGTGCGGCTGAACGCGTAGAGACCGCCGAAGGAGTGGACGCTGAAGGTACAGTCGTCAAAAGAAAAAAGAAGCGTAGACCCAAAGGACAGACAGAGGATGCTCAAGGGGGTGCCGCTGCTGAACAGCCGCCAGAAGAGACTGCGGTGGTTAAGAAAAAGAAGAAGAAGAAGAAGCGGTCTGAAGAGGAAGCCATGAGGGCAGATACCTAGCATTTACAATACGATTGCTTTTGTCAGACCAAACAACCCCCTTCTTGGAGAGAGCCAGACTTATCGTTTTGGCAACGTTTGTCTCCTGTGTGAGAAATTCATACCGTAGTTATCCCACTCACCAATGCAGAGTATGCATCGGAAGCTCTCCGCAGCCCAGTACTTACCTGGAGAAAGGCTCCAAAATTGACGCGTTACTGGTCCTTAGCAAATGGACAGATGGTTTGTTATTACAAAGATCGTCAAAAGGGCAATAGGGGACCCATAATCCGATTGTCAAATAACAGGATGTTTTGGGATTTAAGACTGTATAATTCAGGTCACATTATAGTCAGGCTTAGGTTAAGCACACATTGATGGTAATTCAGACATAACTTTTAGAGAGCTTCTTCCTGCTAAGTATGGAGCAACAGAGAACTCGAAGGACATACTAACTTATAGTAGGGAGGTGGCTTGGCACAGCGGAGAACATGTGATCTCGGCGATTGTAGGGCCAACCCGCCGACCAAAAAGTTTTGGGAGACACAACTTTCATGCAGTGCGGTACTTGCGATACTAAGACGTCCCGGACTCAGCATAAGGCTCAATTGAAGTGGCCATGGCCATCAAACCGTTCGAGCAGATCTATCCCGGTCTCAATGCGGCGAATCTCAAGCCCAAAAAAGATATCAGTCCGCAAGAATGGGAGCGCAAGCAGCGGTTGAAAGAGTACCGCATAGCGGCGAGGAGGGAAAAGAGAAACAGGAAATCCGACGAGAAAAAGCAGAGGAAGCTCAACGCCACGATTTTGCGTCGCATGGTGTGATAATTCGCAAGCTTCGAAATAAATCCAATGCTGACCGATCTTCTGGTCTAGACACGGAATCCGGAGAAGTACACCAAGAACGCCGGTCGAAACAGATTACGGGCCATCGAGGCGGAGCGACGGAAGATTCAGACGTCTGCTGTTCACATGGCGCAAAGATTGGCAGCCGTCTACGATCCTTCGGGTGCCATGTTCAATGTCTCGCCTGTGGTTACATTGGAGGACGGAAGAGTGACTACGGTGGAGGCATTACAAAAGAGGAAAGAGAGGGAGGCGCAGAAAGCTGCAGAGAAACGTGGTGAGGTAGAAGCGGAGCCATCCCACGACGTTCAGACAAATGGTGTACATACTCCATCGAAAGCAGCTCTGCAGCACGGCAATATGAACAGTGATCGCATGGAGATGATAGAATCTCAGCTATCTCAGACGCCGACCCTTAGTAAGAGGCAACAAAAAAAGCAAGCCGAGTTTGCTCCGCGACCGGCTCTACCCAAACCTATCATACCTGAAGGCATTGAGATACCCTCCGACGAAGAAGAGAATTGGCTTGCACTATGGGACCTAGATGATGGGGAGTTGGAGAGGCGCGTGCTCCGGGCAAAGAAACGAGCTGCGAGGGAAAGGAAGGAGTTCAGACAATATCAGAAGTCTGGTAAAGCAGAGCGAAGGGCAGCCAGAGACGAAAAGAGAAGGGTCTATCGGGAGATCAAACAGTCATGGCAGGTGATAAGACAAGAAGAGCGGAGACGACGTCAGTTTCTCACATCCATGGAAGACGAAGAGCGAAAGAGGTTGGCTGTCCAAGTCAATGTGAAGAACCGAAAGGATGCTCTGGATGCCGCGGCAGCATTAGGGTTTACTCTTGAAAACGTTGAAGGGGTGGATGAAATTACACCGAAAACGCAGGCCATGAAAGGTCTAAACATAGATTTCAACAAGCTGGAGTATGATGGAGACGGACCCAGTGGACTGAAAATCATCGACGAAAAGGCAAAAGAGAAACCGAGAGGTAACCGAGTCGACCTCGGTGCGGTCCCAGAAGAGAGCCACACCAGCCCAGTGTTCGCGCAAAAGCACGCCTCAGGACCCAACGCCAGCGCCCTTGGCCAGCAAGACTTTGTCGGCTTCGGTGCAGACGCCCTCCAAGGCCACGAAGCTCAAGTCGTAAACTACAACCACAAAGTGCGCCGGAAGCTGCGTCGAGCCATGGAAGGTGCCAAAATCCGCCGCGAAATGCTCGTGCGCTCCAAAGCCATCGAGCACTGCGAGCAGCACGGCCTCGAAGTGCCCGCCGCGCTCAAGACCCCCGACAAGCCCATCAGCATCCGTGGCCAGCGCACCCTCCCGAGCGGTCTGCTGGAGACGGCGAAACAGGAGCGCACGCGTGCCAAAGTCGAACTGACGGAGTTCAACAAACAAGCGCGCGTGCTAAGGAAACAGGCCAAGGAGATGGCAGTCGAGGCGGGGATACGCGTCTATCTGGAGCTGATGGGGCGGATACCGAAGAGGGAGGGGCTGGACGAGGAGATGGCGGCCAGACAGGCGGAGAGGGATGGTCACAATGGTCCTGCGGCGGTCGAGCAGATGACGTCTATGGCGGATCTGATTGCGAGTTGGCCGATGCCGGAGGAGGGGTTGGGACAATTGGAGGGCGCGTTTGAGGAGGATGATTATGCGGCGTTCGGTGGGGAGGTTGAGGTCGCGGCGGAGGAGGATGAAGAAGAAGGGTTGGATACGTCGGAGGATTCGGCGGCTCGGCAATTGAGGCGGGAGATGGCGAGGGAGGTTCGCCAGGATGGTGGTGGGAGTAGTGAGGATGGCTCTGAGAGCAGTGGTAGCGATGATGACTCGGATGAAGACATGTCGGACGTATCATGAGGAGATCTATCTGTGGAGGGGGAAAAGAAAGGCAATGGATTCAGCATCCCTTCCATTCTAGAAATTGTTGTGCACGGTCGATAGAACACCGAAGCTCTCAATCCTCCCCCATAGCTGGCACGGTGTGGTCCGTCCAGTTCCCACCACCAAAAACCTCAATCAAAGACCTATATCATCATGCTTCGAAACCAGTGGCCTTTTGCCCCTTTTCTTGCACCCCGTAATTCCCCCCCACATGGCAATTCCACCACAGACTAGGTCTGGATCCCCTCAAGTCCCCCTCTCCTCCCCGGGCACCAGTCCCCAAATGCCAACCCATAAAACAGAACCCCAAACATTTTCACTTGAAAAGCGCAGCAACGCGCGCCACGAAGCCAGCGACAAACTCCCACGCCACGGGGAACAGCCTCAACAGCTCGAATGCCAAGCTGCCACATACCACGAAGGCTAGGAGCACTGTTGATGTCGGAGAGAAGAGAGAGAAATCATCAGCATACGAATAATATCATGCCCGACCGACAGCAGTAGCAAATCAGGAGTAGATTTCTTTTGTTCTTTCTCTCCTGATGGACAGTAAGAAGAAAAAAATAAATAAAAGGTGGTGATGTGATTGGGGGGTTGGGTTGGTGAGTTGAAGAAAGCTCAAAGCTACGCAAGTGATGTTTTTGATGAAGCGATGCCGGGGAAACGGGAGAGATACAAAAACTTGATAGTTACATACCGATCCAGCCGCGGGAGATGGGAGGTTTGGTTCTGTCCGCCTTTTTCTTGACGGCGGATTCGGGCTTGCCCATGCGCTTTTCTTCCGATTTGGCGAATTTGGCGTTGGCGCGGCGTTGGGTCGGGGTTTGGGCCTGTGGGTAAGTGAGTGACTGGGTTAGGTTACGGGATGTTGGGTGGAGGGGGTTCTGGGTGGAAGGAAGAGAGAGAGAGGGGGGAGGGGGGGGAGGATGGGTTTCTCGAACTCGAATTGGAGGGAGGGTTGGGGGTTGGGTTACCATGGTGGGAGAGATGTCGAGGAGAGGGCTGTTGATGGATCTGGTCTGGTTCAGTGGCAGTTATAATATTCGAAGTTGCTTGTCTAGGTGGTAAAGAGTGTTGTGTGTATTCGGACTGGGATGGGAGTGGTAAAAGGGAGGAGGTGAATGGCGGCAAGCACCGCTTTTTAAAGCATTGAGTTGGGACCTAATTATTCCGGTTATATTCTCGAGAAAGAGGCGATCTGGCCTCGTAACCCTCGAAAGACCAACGGATCTCTGTTGTTGGTCAAGATGATAGTGGTGTGAACAGCTCTCCTCATTTGATACTCCTAGCCAACCCCCCCTGTCCGACCTTACTACCTACACAAAAACCACAGTGGCGCCAAGATTTCCTGGCCGCAATAGACTGAAGCAAGACTTCACACTTCGAATGCTGGGTATTGATTGAAGCTCTTCCACCGAGGTCACTTCCTATAAAGCCATCATGAGAGCCCTCTTACATACAAGACCATCATTCATACATCACACGCACTGTCTACGACCTCCGACTCCCCGCACCGTTCTCTCTCTTCCCTTCTCCACCAGGCCCTTCACAACCACATCCCCAATCCTCACATCAGATCTCTACTCCTCGCGCAGCAATCCCCACCGAGCCTACTACCAGACCCACGGCCGCGCTCTGTTCAAATGCCTCACCCTCGCATTCCTGACCTACCAAGTCGTGTACTGGACATGGCTCACGCTGGAGACGGAGGAGATCAAAGACCAGAAGAATCGAGAGATCAAGGCGCTTGAGGGCGAGTTCCGGCTGTTGGATGAGGGGAGGAGAAGTCATCTGGCGGAGCGAAGGGAGGGTAAAGGGATGGAGGAAGGGATGGCAAAGAAGTGAAGACGGGGTGTGAAGGAGTCAAGCAGGGAGAAACATAGCAAAGAAGAGTTGCGTTTGGCATGGTGGAGCATACAACGAATGGAGAGAGGTAGCCAGAAATGAGGCTCCACCGACCCCAAACAAGAGATGTTCATCTGGCTTGTAACGGTATCGCCCAGTCGGGATATTCTTAGCATCTAAGTACGCCATGGAAGACCATATGGTCGGGTAGTGGTGCCACGCTCACCTCAGTCACGAAACCTCTACCTCTCATCGGCGGGGTTCCGGAGGATGTGCTGTTCGAAGGTTGAAGAAATGCACGACCGGATGGTAAAGATTAGGCGTTGGGTTTGGCATCTCCTCGCAGCGATACGCAGCATGCAATTGAAGTGAACAAGATCTTTGGGGTAAAACAGACACCTTCCTAACTCGGCAACCTGCTCGTTCCACCAGACCTTCTTTCCCAAAATAAAGTACGGGATATTGAAGTGCAACGACCGTGTACCTAGGGCCCCTGAGGCATTTCCAGCAAAAAGCAAAAAAAAGAGAATGCATCTCCCTAACAGCAGCTCGAACCATCAACTCAATCGTCAAAAACCTTGGAACCCTCGCCTACTCCGGGTGTTCCCGGATTAGAGAGGATTATGAAGGAGAAAACCCTCCCTGGCGCACACTGACAGCTGAGTCAATGACCCAACCGTCGCACCAAGGAGGGATTTTTGGGTGGCTAGAATTGTGTCAGAACAAATTATATATACTATTTACGACGGGCAAAATCAGAGATGTCAGCAAGAGGCATTTAAACTATGCACGCCACTGGGAAGGTGCGTGTGGGCCATTGCCTGCTCCACACAAACAGTGAAGTACTAGAATCAAACTTGGCAGAAACACCGGAGCACGACTTGAAGGAGAGGACCAAAGAGCTTTTTTGTATCGAGAGAGATATATCACGTACATGGCTGCGCAAAAACCCATTTCCGTCAAGAAAATACATTGAATCTCACAACTTCGCTCTCAATCGGCCCTCCTTCTCCAGCTCGGCATACTCCTTCCTCGCCTCCTCCTTCAAAATCCTTCTCAAGATCTTCCCACTTGCACTCTTCGGGACTGCGTCTACGAATCTAACACCGCCTCGCAGTTTCTTGTGATTCGCAACTCGACCGTTCAGCCACTGCACGATCCTTTCACCGTCTCCTTCCTCCACAGCCTTCTTGCCACCTTTTCGGACAACATAAGCCCTGGGCACTTCCGTCCCCAGCTCTTGACTCTCAACACCTACCACCGCAACATCATCGATCAGATCGTGATCGACAAGGTGTCCTTCCAGCTCTGCTGGAGCTACCTGAAATCCCTTATACTTGATGAGTTCCTTGACTCGATCCGTAATGTAGATATCGCCGTGCTCATCGATATGCCCCACATCACCAGTCCTGAACCAACCTTCATCATCCAGACACCCCTTCGTCTCTTCCGGTTTGTTATGATACCCACGGAAAATATTCGGGCCCTTGAGATATAGCTCCCCTGTCCGGCCTTGAGCGACTTCCGTCGCCTTGCTACTCGAATCATGTTCCTCCCCACTTCCTGGCATGGCGCAGAATTTTGCTTGCATGTTCGGGAATAATTTCCCGATAGAACCAATGCTTGTGGCCCAATCCGCCCAAGGCTGAGAGATACACGTTGGGCTTGCCTCGCTGAGTCCGTAGGCTTGCTTGACTTTGATCCCCGTGCGCCGGAAAACCGCCTCGACAAGCTCTCGCGTCAAAGGCGCAGCTCCGGAGTTTGTCATTCGGATTGAGCTGAGATCGTACCTTTCCACGCAGGGGTGCTTGGAGAGGAGCAGGCACATGGGTGGGACAACGTAGATATAGGTAATGCCATGGTCTTGGATCAGGCGACAGAACTTCTCGATCTCAAATTTTGGCAAGACGATGATTTTGACTCCGGAATACATGGGTAGGAGTATGCTGGTCGTCAGACCGTAGATGTGGAAGAATGGGAGGCATGCAAGGATCTTGTCTCCGCCACTTCCCTTTCTTGGTAAAGGGATATCACCCGATGTGCCACTTCCGTCCCAGGTCAGATTGCCGTATTCGCCCGCATTAAGCTGCAAGATATTGGATGTCAGGTTGTAATGGGTTAGTTCGACTCCTTTTGGTGTGCCGGTCGTGCCGGAGGAGTACACCAGAAATGCCAGATCCTTCTTTGGGGATATGTTGGCCTTGTTGTATCTGGATGTTCCAGAAATATTGCGAACTGAAGACCAATGTTTGAATCTGCCAGTCTGGTCCCTAGCCTCTCCCAGTAAGAGGATACGATCTTCAGGGAGGCCAACCTTCGCACATGCTTTTCGCACGGTGTCAATCGTTGTTAACTGTGTGACAATGGCCTTTGCTCCGGAGTCCTTTAGCTGATACGCCAGTTCATTGACCGTGTAACCAGGGTTGGCAGGCGAGACAATGACACCGGCCCATAGTGCTCCAAGAGTGATTGCCGGTGTGTCTATGCTATTAGGTGAGAAGAGACCTAAGACATCTCCTTTACGGAAGTCATAAAGAGACTGTAGTCCTTTGGCAAATTCTGCCGATAGTGCTCTGAGCTCTCCAAATGTGAAGCTGCTATTGCTATCTGCATCCTGGAAGATGACTTGTAATGGTTATCAGCATGCGGATACCAGAGGCAGCTGAGGCCAAGGAATGTTACCTCTGTCTTCTGGAAAAGGTCGGTCTTTGCGATTGAAAAGGAATGAGGAAATATCTTGCTCTGGGAGTTCCAGTGGTTGGAGATGTGATTCAAAGGGCATTTTGAGATTTCATAAGGCTGGAAAGCTATACCAAAGGCTGAAAACAAGATCACAAGATTGCATACAAACTGACCGATCCAAAGTACATTATAACATCCGCGATGACTCCCAATGACTGTACAGAGTGCTCTCTCCCCACCGCACTTGAGGGCCGTTACACAACCGCAGTAAAGCCCAGAACCGTGAGTAACCGAGGGTGTCTGGAAGAGGAAGGATAGCCGGACGCACCAAAATTGTTTAAAAGGTTTAAAATGATTTCCCCGCCGATCTCAAAAGAATTATTCCCTACCTTCAACAATATTGCACAACTGCTGACAATCATCACAACCCGGCGATGGGCCTCGCGGAACCTAGAAAGTAAGTGATGGCTACTGAAGACCTCCTTCTGTATGAAACAGCTTGATATTCTGACTGATCACCCACTTTCAGGCGGATCAAAATCTCGCACGATCCAAACAACCTGACTTGGGCTCAGTCTGCAGAATCTTATGGCCAAAAGCTTCTCTCCTCTCAGGGATGGAAGCCTGGTCAGGGCCTTGGTGCTCGAAGTGTCAAACATTCCAACTCGCCTATTCCGAGTATCAAGTTATCCTACAAAGACGACACTCTGGGCCTCGGCTTAAGTCAGAAGTCCTCAAACCCTGAGCAAACCAGGACTGGGTTGGATGCTTTTCACGGTCTTCTTGGTAGGCTGAACAGCAAGGACGAAGTAGAAGCGAAGAAGCTTGAACAAAACTCCGAAGATCGAAAGCTTGCTAGGTGGGCCCAGGGTAGATGGGGCGGTGTCATCTTTGTGCCTGGCGGTCTTCTCGTCCAGGGTGATAAGTTCCGGAAGGCAGAAGATGATATGAACCTGCTTGGGAGTGGTTTTGAAGAGCAAGTGGAGCCCTCTGATCTCAAGACTAGAAAGGCAGCCAAGGCATTGCGGAAAGCAGAACGGCAAAAGAGAAAAGAGGCAAAGGGCAAGAGAGAAGGGAAATGCAGTGTCTCTGATTCAGCCTGCAAGACTAAAAACGATGACCTGACAGACTTCACTCTTGAGAATCCCAAGATCAAGGAACAGGTTGATAGAAGTACGAACAGTACACAGGAGATCGTCGTTGCGGATATTGGGAAATCCCTCGGCACAGATCAGATGCAGGCAAAGAGAAAGTGTCCGAAGGAAAAGCGCAAAAGGCAAGTAGATGAAGCAGACCGTGTCATGAAGCCTTGCCAAGAAGGGGAGATGATCGTGGAGACTGTTCAGCTCCCTACACCTCCCTCAGAGGCTGTAGAGACGCCGATCTCTGCACGCGCTGCACCGTCAAGCTCGAGGAGTGGTAGGCATCTCCTTCGTGGTCGAAATATTCAAGCGAAGAGAATGGCCTTTGCTGATACAAGGTTGCTTGACGAGGTCTGATGGCCATTTTGCCACCCTTTTCTAGATTGCTAACCAAGTATTAGATCTTCATGAGGAAATCTTGATAGTTCCGTGTACGCCATCCTTAAACTAGGATGTGGATCAGGGAAGGATCGATTCTATGGTTTCACGTCGAGCACGAATTTGCGATTGATGACCCTGGATGAACGATTTTGTCAACCGCTATATCCAGAAAGAGGGGTCAGTGGAGAGTTCTCGGTCTGAGAACGGATCCAGCGGTGCTGGACTGCAACCTGGTGCCGCAGTTGTTCATATAGCGGAATCAGTGGAGAGTTCTCGGTCTGAGAACAGATCCAGCGATGCTGGAGTGCAATCTGGTGCCGAAGCTGTGCACACAGCAGAATCAGTGGAGAGTTCTCGGTATGAGAACAGATCCAGCGATGCTGGACTGCAACCTGGTGCCGAAGTTGTTCACACAGCATGTAAATGCTGTGAAGCAGCCGAAGCTCAGGCTTTGCTTCCAATTATACTGTATCAAGCATCAAAGGGTGCAGGTATAGAATGGAGGTGTGTGGGCGATGCCCATGCCAAGCCATCAGTTTGAGTTGAGCAGTGAATGAACACCGCTATTGATCCCATTGTGGGCGGATCTTTTCTTTTCGAAAAGAAAAGATCTGAGAAACCGCACACAAAATCAAAACTCAGTCGCAATATCTCACACATCTTCAGCAACGACAAGTACAATCTTGCTAGCCAAAGACCTCAATCAGTACAAACTACCTCTTTCGAAACCAGCAGACCACCTCCTCAAGCCAAAACACCAACACTTCAACATGCCATCAAGCGAGCAAACGCCTCCTCCAAGCCCACCACCACCACTACCACCAGCACCAAGACCCCGCTTCGCAGTCCTCCACCAACCAGAGAGGATCCAGCATTTCTACTTCCCAGAGGTCACGCCAAGCCCTGCCGAAGCCGAATCGGGTAGCAGCAGCAGCAGCACCAACCAAGCAGCTACCCAGCCAGACAAGACGGCACCTGCGTCGATCTCGGCTTCGGCAGGAGAACCGGTGGCCTCTGCAGCCAACCAACCCACCTCCTCCTGGGCTAGCATCTGTCTGCCTCACCAACGACAGAGTGGCCTCTCGGCATCATTGAGGAGGTGGGATGGGCTGTGAAGCGGGAGGAGAGGGGTAGGGGTGGAGACCGGAGGTGGGGAAGGGAGTGGCGGGCCCTTGCAGGCCAGTAAGTCCATCCCTGGAGTGGGGACATGAATGGAGTGTCAAGAGGAGAGGAGAGGAGAGGGGGAGTGGCGGGTCCTCAGGGACCGTAAGTCCATCCCTGGAGTGTTCAGGAGAAGGGGAGGTTGAGGGAAGCGGGGATAGGGAGTGGCAGGTCCTCAGGGACTGTAAGACCATCCCTGCTGTAGATAGATGACCAGAGACAGCTACCTGGGGGAAAGGGAGTGGCGGGGCCTTGAGGGCCCATAAGTCCATCCCTGGTATAGGTAGTTGAATGACAAGGTGTTCTCTGGAGCGAAATGCTTGTTCCCATGACTCGAATCGTGCTATGCTATGATGCCCCTTTTCAGCCACGGAATCGGGATCGCCTCTACGACGCTTGACTGCGTACCTAGCCTCTTCATCTTTTCCAGAAAATCGACTACTATCAAAGGCGACCTACATAGTATAAGGCAGCCTCCCCTCCTTTATGAGTAAGCCATCCACCCCTTTGATGCCAACTCCGCCACAGTCCGCAGCCTGTACGCGACGAGGAGGAGGAGGATGAGGAAGAAGGGAAGGAGAAGGAGAAGGAGAAGAGCAGACTGCTAGTAAACTCGACTCCGCTCGGCCGGGATTGGAAGTCCCTATCTCGAGGTCTCACCCATTTAGAGCAGAAGAGGAGAAATGGTAGCGAGCTATGAGGAAGACATGAGAATGCTGCATTGACATGGCCACCATAACACCCGCCTCCACCACCGCGCACTCATTAACAAGTAAAACACGTCCCAATCCCATTGTTGATGGGTATTGCTAATCTTACATACGCGCCGTCGCGCACATTCTTTGCTATGATGGATACTGCCATTGTATCCAGCAAGGTCTCTGATGAATTTGACCGCCCCTTTGCTGCTAACGAGCCTCGAAAACCTTCTGCATGTAATGTACCTAAGAGTTACGCTCAAAGACGTTTGCCTGGTCGATGCATATCGCATCAATCCACATAAAGCCTTTCCTGGTCGGTTTGCCGGAGATGGCAAAGAGCTTCGTGTAAATGTTTGCTGGTGCAAAAAGAACCCATTTTCCATCGAATTGATCGGGTTAGATCGTTGTCATCCCAGGTGTATGAAAGGGCTTTCTATCCATTGGCAGCGTTCATGGGAACATGGAAAATGTTGGAATTCAGATGATCCCCACATCGACCAGGTAGACCATAACAAGTCGGATCTCGCGCAAATCGACACTCAGCGGACAGCATCTGTATCTCGACTCCGGGCAAACAGAATTTCGTTCGGCGTTCACAGAAACTTTCCATATCCAAAGAGTACTCTCTCGAAATGTAGATGTACAACACCGAACCAGCTTTCCTGAGCCTGGTCCGAAGATATGGAGAATGAATAGATATGGGGCTTGCAGAGAAATACTGACAAGGCTGTGCACTCCCTCAATTACCTTGTTATGCCGACATTGACAGCTTGCATACATCTTTAGAAACAATGTCTAGGATCTGATAGGATAAAAAGTGTAGCATCTGAGCAAGACATAAATAGCAGTACCTATTACAGTATGCGAACATGTATCATTGAAGGGCTGGGAACATTAGCGAAATGTATTGAAAGGTTGGGCATGGTAAGAGTAAACACGCGACCGTTCCACAACAGCTCTAATGGCAAGCAGGAAAACCATTCGTGCCAAACACCAGTCTTGTCGTGCATACAGTCCTTGATAGAATTCGTACTAAAAGGTAGCAGTAATCTACATGTACTCGGTCGCCCTGCTCATTGGACTTTCTTCTGGCCTGAAGGACCATTCTCCTTGTCAAACGCTGCATAGCTCACCTGTAGACTCGCAACCCCTGAGATAGCAACGTAGAGAATCGAGAGCAAGAGGAAGCTCACCAGCAGACCCATGAACAGACCTTTCCAGAGCGTCAGCGTAATGGCATAAGAAGCCGAAATAAAATAGTTTGCTCACCAGGAGTCAGGAATTGATATTTCTCAAACAATGGTCCATCGACCAAAGTTTGATTATTTCGAACCTTCACCGGTTCCGAATCAACATCTCTCTTGAGCTCTGTGTGCAGAGACTCGTCGTAGCTGTACATCTCGTACTGCTTCGGTGTCCCTGCTACATGGCTAGCAGGAACGGCCGGTGTGGTTGTATATAAGACAGTATAGTTGCGATTGCGTAGCATGTCGAGGATTAACGAAAGAGAGGCATCTACAGAGTATTGAGCACAAAATTCTGGCCAGGCGCCGTTTTGAGGAAGGCTTACCGTGATCTAATATGTCCTGCCCGCGCTCTGGCTGAGACTCTGATGGCGCAGAGAAGTTAAGGCTGAGCACCTGAGGAGTATCATCGAAGATGGCGGATGAAGCTATCGCTGCACCAATGTTAGCTATACCCCAACGGTTGCGGAAATGATGGATTTACTGGAAACATCAATCGCAATTGACGAAGCACCACATCTCCTATTAAGCTCTTGCTCTATTAAACGTATATCAACCTCTCCGATGACCTCAGGTATGATTGTGCGTGAGCGCAATCTCGTGTCAGTTGCGTGGTTCGAACATTTTGACAATGCAGGAGCGGAGGTAGAAGACGAGAAATCTGCAACGCCAACACTAGGCTGCTTGATCAAAAGATAGATATCGGAGGGGCATCGTGAAAGAACGGATGAAAGGTCGGACGTAAGCCTTGAGCCAGATTGTAGTTGACTGGCAGGTAGAAGGAGTCTGTATTCATGATTAGGTTTCGACATTGCGTACTTGGAGTTCAGGCGTACTCGGATGTCGAGAATATGAACAATGGTGAGGTGTCTAGGTAGCCCCAAGCTACCTCGCTGGCTAGGACCAGCAAGCTGCGTTGAAGTAGCCGCATGGTTTTTGTTGAGGATTGATAGATGCAAGCTGGCACAATCCGATGATGCTCGAGTTACTACTGACCGATGTTGTTTCGGCTTCACGAG
Organism: Endocarpon pusillum Z07020; assembly: GCF_000464535.1. NCBI lineage: Eukaryota > Fungi > Ascomycota > Eurotiomycetes > Verrucariales > Verrucariaceae > Endocarpon > Endocarpon pusillum. The sequence continues at coordinate 16,359 of NW_006916662.1, forward strand.
GCAGGATCAGGCGAGTCTTCAGCGCAGATCCAGAAGTTTTCCCGAGGACTTCCAGAAACTCGGCCTCCAACAGAGTAGTCGTTTGGACGAACTTTGGTCAAGAAAGGCCATGCCTCCACCTCCAAAGCGGCGAAAAATAGATTCTACGACAGCTGAAGAGCTTACATTCGATCTTGCAGACCGGCAGGACTATCTCACTGGTTTCCACAAGCGAAAGTTGCAACGGGCGAAACATGCAAGGGAAATTGCAGAGAAGAAAGCACGAGCTGAGCGAATAGAACAGCGACGCAAGGCATGGTTTCGTCCAAGGCTAAAACGTCAGATTCTCTGACGCGTGATTTAGCTACGAGAAGAAAGAAGACAAGATCTCGAGCGTCATGTCGCAGAAATGAATGCCCTGCTAAAGCCGGTTGACGCATCGTCAGAGGCAGCGAGCTCCGCCAACGAGCCAGACATTGAACAAGAATGGGACGGAATCATGGAGCCGCCCGAGATTGATCACGAAGCAGAATACATAGACGAGGATCGATACACTACTGTTACTGTCGAAGCAATGGACTTGTCAAGGAAGGGCCTACACAAAGTGGAGGAAGCCGAGGAACATTCCGACAGGTCGAAGGACGGCAAGGCGGATGCTGTTAAAAGTTCACTTGAGCAGAGGCAGGGCAAAAGGAAATGGACGAAGGAAAAGCCACGAAAAGAAAGTCAGGCCTCAAAGAGGAAGAGAAAGAAATTCCGCTATGAGAATAAAACGGAACGAAAGATGACCCGTCTCAAAGAGAAATCAAAGAACAGTAGACAAGCCAAGGTTCGTCGAGCTGATTAAAACATCAAAGATTCTGCGTTGATCGCTCTCATACTTGCCCAAGAAGTTGGACGCTCATGGTATCATGGGTGCGTGCCGTAGTCTATGAAACAGACAGCCTGCAGGGGAACAGACGAGAGATGACAGCCTGATGACTATCACGCCTAAAATAACTCCACTCGAGGAACCGCAGCAGGTGCAAACAGCAAGCTCGTAATGCAGACCTGAAATGCTCTAAATGTTGCCCATGCTCACTTCCAGTTCTTGTAGCTCCTTTTGCAGTGCTGAGTATTTCTTCGCCATCTCCTCAAACTTGGTCTCCCAGTTATCGCGCTCGACCTCCAGCGCCTGAACCTTGCGCTCGTAGTGACCTGCTTTGACATCTGTCTGACGGAGTCTGCTCGATCAATCAGCATAATGCCGAATGTGGGTGCACTGTCATACTTGTCATTGGTTTCTCTTAACGTCTTGTCAGCCTCCTCAGCCTCTTCCTCAAGGAGCTGCAACCTCCGCTGTAAACTCTCATTCTGCTGACCGTGCTGTGCAATTTGGCCAGCGGCGTCTTTAGCCTCTTTGAGGGCAGTCTCGAGCTTCTCAACCTCAGCCTCGAGGAGCTGATTGCGGTGCGTAAGAGACGTGATCTCTTGTTCCTTGGCTAGACTTTCTTGTTCGAGAGTTTTGACTTTAGCTTGAAGCTCCTCGCTCTTCGCTTGGTGTTCATCGGCCTCAACCCGCAGGGATTGCATTTTCTTTGCGAAATTAGCTGCTGCTGAAGCCATTGTGATCTGTTGTAGAGGCCTATGGGGCGGTATGGTTTGCGAAGTGATTGATTTTGTGGATAGTACTTCTTAAGAATAAAAGAGGAATTTATTTGGTGAGATGTAGCTTATTCATGGAGTAGGCACATGTGTTTCGTTCCCAGCGGGCAGGACAATAGAGGCAGGAGATGATAGAGAACACGTACCTCCTTGATTCGATCCATATCTGCGCTTTTGCTTGGTCGTCCACCAAATACTGTACTGGATTTCTTGGAGCAGCTCAATCAAATTCTAGGAAGCCTCTTCAGCAAATCGTGATTTGAGTCAGGGAGTGCGTGTGAGGTCGGTTGTGAATTGCGCAAGTCCCATCGTTTCCCTAGTTTGGTTTCTCCAATATTTGTACCTGGTCGTAGATCACCACGCCAACCACAACAACAAGCGCTCCAATACTTTTACTTAGAATTACACGATACAGCAGATATTGGCAGAGCACATTCCTACGTGGCCGCATGATAAAGGTTTAAATGCAAGATGCTGGCTGCAAGGGATCAGGAAAACTTGATATATTCGCAACAGACCAATGCTGCCAATAAGCCATTGAACAAAGCCATCAGAGGGCTACCATCCAAGACACCAGGACAGCTAGCTCCAAAGACGCCTTTCAAGACCTCTCTGGACACGGAAAACAAAGCAAGAATATTTGAAACTCAGAAAACTGGTCTAAAGGCGTTGGGCAAGGAAAATGAGAATCATCTACGGCCCGAGAAGAAGGATGGCACTCTTGACGGCAGAGCCTTTGTCACACCGATGGGTAGGAAACGGCTTTTGGCAACTCCCTTCAGATACTGAACAATGTCATAGGGCCGCGGACACGCGCACCATTGGGCATGAAAACTACGAACGCCAAAGCACAAGCATTTCAAACTCCAGCACCTCTACAACAATCTACGAAGCGGGAGAAGACTCTGAAGAAGGCTTCGACTACTCGCAAATCCATCAAAACGAAAATACGTATTGCTCCTTCAGAACCGGTCGGGGCAGACATTCTCTCAAGAGATCCGGATTCTGATGTCCCTGACATCGAGTACTGCCCTCCGCCTCCTGTTGAGCTACCTGATCCACCAGAGGATATCACCTATGATGAGAGTTTGCCGTATTTGCGGGGCAAGAATCTTTACGCAGGTTATGGTGAGGTGTATGATATTCCAAGAGATGAGCATGGCATCTCGCTCACAGAGCGAAAGAAAGAGGAAGCTCATGCTAGGCTTTTGCAGCAAATGGAGAACAAATTAGGAGAAGAAATGGCAAAACCCTGGTCAATGGAAGACGATGAAGACAAAATTGTGGATGCTATGATTGCTGCAGGCCCAAAGAAGATAATGAACCGGAGCAGTAATGTGGACACGATCAGGGCAAAAGGTGCGGTGTCCGCGTTAGCTTCTCAGCCACAGACAAGATTGCCATCAGCAGCAATGATGGATACAGCAAGTTCCATGCAGAAGAAGAAATCCGCTTTTGCGCTTCTGGGAAAGAAGACCCCTCTTCAGCCGATCAACCCGAGTCACATGCGTCACAATGCTGCCGTTGCCGCGTCGAAAACAACCATGGGATATTCCAAGGGTAGACATGTCTCATCTATTCTGCCTGCGAAGCAAGCGCCAGCACCAAGAACAACAGCAAAGATCGATCAGTCCAAGATCCATCCCCTAGAGTTCAGAGAGCTCTATGGTGAGCCGCCTGCGGGTAGCATGATGTGGCACAGATTCATGCAGCATGGTCTATTTGACAGCGACGTCGATGACGATGAGGCTGAGGATGACCTGGCAGGTCAGTTGTGCGGTGCGGACGTCCATAGCGAGGATGAGGATGAAATCTTCCAGCTACCCATGCCGGAAGAGGTGTAAGACCTGAGGAACAGGGTTAATCTTGCATAGCGCTGGCGTTCAAGTATGGTGGGACAGTACGACTAAGGTCATCAGACAACAGTTTTATGGGCATTGTTCTGCAGATCGTCACGCGGGCTTCGAGAATTTGACATCCATCGAGCTTAGCCACAACATTATATCGTGTCTATGTGTTAGTTGTGTACTCCACGAAGCACAAAATCCCTGATTGGTGTATGACCTATTCGTCATCGATAGAGTACTCCATACTGGCAGCTGACTGATCACCGACTCGGGAAGCCACTGTATCATGCATCATGGACTTGAGCACTGGAATTATCGACTTGTAATAAAGATTTGAATACCATATCCTGCGCTCTCCCATACTGGTGCTCATTGTTTGGCGCAGCCTATCTGGTCTGTGCTCGTCTAATTGGATTGCTGTTTTTGGAATGCTTGATGCTAGGGTATGATAGCATGACGCCACGTTGCCTGCTATTTTCATCCCGAAACGGGACCCCGGGGGTGTCGGATACTTTGTTAAGAATGGGGAGGAATGACTTGGGCGAATGATGGTCTCCTGTCAGTTGGGGCCGCTTCGTAGCCCCTGATTGTGTACCACGTAGTCCATGACTTAGGGCTTGAGTTGGCGCTAAGTAGGAGCTACCTGGCAACGCGCTTTCGCTTCAAACGGCCTGTTATTTTGGAAACAAGGGGGTTGTTGAACCGTCACAGGAGGCCTGGGTACCCTTACTACGTATACCCTCATAGACCTCCCGGTTCGTCAACGACCCTTTAGACAACCAATATGAATGCTGCAATCCACGCGCTATCTCCATCGAGAACTGCAGCAGCTTCCATTCACGTCTTCGCTCGGAATCTTCCTTCAACATCTCACTAGTGCTTGCTACCCAAACATCATCTGTCAACACACATTCCGTCATGGTCTCCTTCTCCTGTGAGGTGAGTGGAGTCGAATGGCTTGATCTGATTGCTGTTGTCGTTGCTGATATGTATTGTTCACCCAGGCATGCGGAGATGTCTTGACGAAGAAGAAACTCGATCAACATCGGAACCAATGCAGAGGAGCGTCCTTCACCTGCCTCGATTGTATGGTGCACTTTCACGGGACGGAGTATCGATCGCACACTGTACGAGACCCCCGTGCTTTTGATTTCATATATGCGGCTCGGAAACAGCTCGACTCTTGCTGATCTAGCAAAAGTCCTGCATCACAGAAGACCAGAAGTATCAAGGCGCTCTGTACAAGCAGAAACCATCCAAGGCAAACAAACGAAAGTCTGTCTCCATCGCCGAACCTCAGAACAATCATGCCCTTGCTCCACGTGCAGCATACGTCGAAGACGCTCCTGACATCGATATTCCTCCACCTGCACCGAGTCCTCCGCCAGCAGTACCTGCGGAGCCTGTGCAGGGAGTCAATGTTTTTGACTTTTTGGTGGCTGAGAACACCCCAAATGCATCTCGAGTCTCATTAGGAGGTTCACATGAACAAATGTCAATGAAAAGGGGCGCACAGTCCATCTTTTCCGACAGCCTCAACGACAAGCCAATTGCCACAGCAGATCAAAACACTGGGGAGGAGCAGGCCTACAAAGCGGAGTATGAAGAGCAGGGTTTTACTTACGGCACTGAACCCATCAGACCCGCTCAATATGCCAATCCTAATGACAGCCTCGCTTCACTGGATTTTATGACACCTGCCGCAAAAGCTTCTCGAGCGCTAATCGAGTCTAACGAGCCCGCAGCACCTAGCCTCGCGAACAGCGGCGTAACCAGCGACAAGAAGAGAAAGAGAGGATCCCCAGAAGCCCTCGATCTGTCAACCATAAACACCAAGGGAGCCCGTCGTCGCCAACATCAAGACGATACCCCTATGGCAGATGCCCCGCCAAGCTCCGCTGACACACCGTCTCTTGCTCACTCAGGGCTTACTGGAGGCCTTAATCGTCTTCTTTCAGAGACCCAAGACCCGTTCCCACCCACACCAGACTACTCAGATGAAAAGGAGTATGCGCGTGAGATGGATCGAAAATCCCACCACACCCGTGTTGAACATCCGGCTAGTCCACTAAAACGATCACGACGCTCAAAGGACGACAGCTCCACTCCGTCAGGACCCGGTTTCTCTATCAAAGGCCGAGCCGGCCGTATCATGTCCATGGTCGGCGGTGCTTCAAACGGTGGGGCCCTTTCCGTCCTCAACCCAGGCGGCCTACAAAATAAAGAGACCGCCCTCGTAAAAGTTAGACGGCGCACCAGTTCCTCCGAGGAAGGCCACCATGGCAGTAGAGAAGGCCGAAGATTTGAACGAAAGAAACACAAGGTCCAAAGACCAGTCTCTTCCATCTTTTCAGCAACAGCCCGACATGATTCCCCTTCAGTCCGCAGTCAGACCCACAACGAAAAGCTGTCCAGCAACGCAAGCACCACCAGCCGCAGAAGACGAAGCAGCAACGAAAGCCCCGAGGCCAGGAAAAGAAAAGTCAAAACCATCGAATATCACACCACTAAAGACGCCCACCGCGCAGCATCTCTTGACTACTCCGACTCAGATGACGACCACAATTCCAACTCCACCACCAAACCACCCACCACCCGACCCCGTGGTGGCGGCACTAACAGCACCTCCGGAGCAGGAGCGGGAGGAGGAGCAGAAATGGTCGTATTTGGAGAAGAACAACGTCTCAAGTTACGAGCGGAATCCTTCTTGTCATATGTGACCAAGGGTCCTGATAGCGAGAAGGGGTGTAGCATCAATAAGGCGTTGAAGAGGTGGCATCGGGATGGAGCGGGAACGGGGGTTGAATATACCGGGAGTAAGGAGGATGAACAGAAAGAGCTTTGGAGGGGTTTGAGGTTGAGGAAGAATGAGAGGGGGGAGGTTGTGGTTTTCTTCTAGGCTTGTTATTCCGGTGGGTTGAGGAGGAGGAGGAGGAGGAGGAGGAGGAAGGAGAAAGGAAGGTATTGGACTTGCTGGGCATGTCCCTTTTCTTCTCCATTCGTGTGCTGTTGTTTCAGACCAGCGCTTTCCCCCCTATTTTTTTTTCTTTCTTCTTCTAAGAGATCCAATTTGCATGTCCCATTTACCCAGCGATGGCGTTTCGGATCGTTTCAGCATAGTTAGTTACGAGCGAAATGCGGAATTTTACACGTATTGCTTGTACGGTATTTGTGGCACAAAATTAGATCTGTGAATCAGTGTGAGGAAAAGCTAATCTGCTAGTTAGTGAGAGTGGAGGACTGCGATGCTCTGCAGCCTGCTCCTGGTGGATAGTTTTTGTGATATTTTAAGGTGATGATATCGGAACTTTTCTGTGGCAACTAACCATCGCTATCTCTGAGATTACACGAAAGAGCCAGCCTCCCAACTTGATACTGGTGAGCAAGTGTTCGCCCACGGCTGAGTGGAGCCGTAACTAAGTGCTTCAAATGCTCTTTCTTCCCTTGCCTGCTTGAGCTCACTGCCTCGTTTGATGGATTCGACTCGTGACTTCGGGACTGTGTGCATTTAGGGTGGGTTTGAGGGATGTAATTATAGAGAAAGGGCGTTGCAGTCAGAGATCTAAAACTCAACTCTACTCCACTCTCTGGCGCTTGATGCGTGGTGCGTCTTCGTCCATCATGTCGGTTTGCTGGTCAAGGTCGTTTGCATCTTCGCGCAGTTCGTCATCTTCATCTTCATCGTCAGCTTCCGGCTCTGTCTCGGAGTCGTCGTACTCATTATTGTCACAATCTGCACCGTCTCCATTGGCGTCGGTCTCTTCTTTGTCGGCGTTTCCTTCATCGTTAACCTTGTCCTCATCGGTGTTGGCTGCGTCTTCGTCCGGAGAGTCGGGATCGTCTTCGGAGGAACCACCCATCTCGCTCATCATCCAATCCCTCGCTCTCTTCTGTTCTCGAGTCATCTGAAGCCTCCTGCCGCCCTGAGAGAGATCCTTGTGTTCGCTCAGAACTCTCTAGATGGTCGTTAGTGTTGCAGTTAATTTCGTTTGCCAGTCGAGCTTACGCTGTCGTTGTTAGGTGCCCAGCTTCCGAGTCGGCTATTGTCCTTGTCGATAAGCGCCCATTTAACGTACCCGACATCAGTGGTGGCGTTGGCTGGACCGTACTGGACGAGTCGTGTCAGGTTGGGGTGGTGTCCTAAAACTTGTCCAGCTAGTTCTTTGATGGTAGATGCTATGATCTCGACTTCTTCCATAGAGGTGAACGCAGCGCTATGGATCACGAGCACTTGAAGACTATCGCATTTATCGACAAGCATGCAGAAACAGTCGACAAGTTCTTGCCAACCTTTACAAGGATATTCCGTGAATGCTTCGTCGTAGATGTTAGTGCATATGAAGTATTTTCTCAACGAAGCCCTGTGTGGATCCGCGCCAGAGCGAACGCCCTTGGCAAATTTCTTCAGATAAGAACGGCTATTGAAAAGCAGAGCCTGATCTTGTGCTGCCATGTTCGCGAGATGTTGTCGCTCTAGGTCAAGAAATGAGGACGTGACGGAAGGTCTGATGAAAGGATAGCGAGAAGGCCCTTTAAGACGAGGTGGTGAAGAAAAGCTGATGATAGAGAGAATGTGAAGGAGGAGGAGGAAGAAAAAGAGGAAGAAGCAGCAGCAAGAGCTATTGCATAGCCCAGGAGCAAAAGCAAATGAAAGAGACACGGTGAACTAATCTCTCACAAGAGAGCAAGATGGAACTCGAAGCAGGACTGAGGTGAGAAGGATGATGCCAAATACACTTCAATATGTCAAGGCTGAGAGTCAGATTCTACTCAGTTCGCCCACACGAGAGGTGTGATATAGGCTTTGGTAGCAGACTTGGTGATGCAGGGTGCTTTGCGCTGTTGCTTTGCGCTGTTGCTTTGCGCTGTTGCTGCTTTGCGCTGTCTGTTGCTTTGCGCTGTTGCTTTGCGCTGTTGCTTTGCGCTGTTGCTTTGCGCTGTTGCTTTCGTTTCTCTCGTCTTAAACGAAGGACCTCTTGTTCTGTTGACTCGATCAGTTAGGAGTGGCTTAAGTACCCGTAAAATAATACTGCCTCAATCTGGCATGATATTTATTTAGTGCTTGAGCAAACCCTGTCCGCTGTCCATACCTAATCATCTATTCCCTGTTCAGTTCTCCTCCAACGCAGACACAATTCATCCACTTGAGAGCTGTTGCGTCGCCTCTGTGTCTCTAAACCCTTCTCACACCACCCATAGTGAGCTTGGAGACTGCATTATGAAACTTCGCAACTGCCAGAAGCTGTGTCTGCTGCGTCACGTCCTCCATCCTCACCACTGGTATCATCTCGCACAAGAGGAGGTCTGTGCTTTATACTGCAGCTTCTTTCACCTGGTAAGGGTACTCACGTTTTTCTCCCTTTCATGCATGAATTCGACTCTCCCTTGAACGCATAAGCCTATTACGAAAAGAGAGGTACAGACTTACGAAGGCCATGCCTAGCTCCACATTATTTAGTTGTCTGTCGTTCCAACTAAGCAAAAACCACATTGAGAGTTGATCGACAATCGCATATGCCTTTGGAGGCATGTACCAAACCCAGTTTCCGCGGTGTAGAATGGCCAGTGGACCCAAGAGAGTGTTGCAGCTGGTGATGACATGTCTGAGCTCAGTAGACAGAGTTCCATCGGAGCCTTGTCGACAAATGTTTTTGCAAACCATGCAATCGCGAGTCCAGTACATATTGACGAAAAGCCAGTCTCCTGGTCGTAGGAGCTGTCCTTATCAAAGATGTGTCTGTCTATATGTCAAGACGGATCTCGGTAGATAGGCGAAGAAAATCACACACAGGTGCCAGTGTACTGGTGGTAGGTAGGTGCCATGATCTTGTATTCGCTACAACTTACCACTCCAGAGAAGCACATGCGATTTCATCAAGTCAGGATTTGATTGGCCGACAGGGCCGAAGCTGCGTGACAAAATTAGTTCAAGATGATGGTGTCCAGACATGCGGCAGAGCTGTTCATCCATTCTGTCACTGTTCGTCATATGTGAGTGCACAATCCCTCACCATCTTGTCCAAACTCATTTCCTCTTCATCCTTAAAGTTGGGCATCCCACCTCCGCTTGACTCGTTGAAGCTATATTTACTCCCGTAATCATCATAAGGAAGGACAACGCCTGAAAGCGTAAGTGGAAGCGCCAGTTGCGCAATTTGACGAACAAAGAAGCTTGATTGCCGCTAAGTTACTCCGTACTTAGTTAAGTATTCTTAGCCGAGTTTGGGCCTTCGGGCCGTGAGGAGGACGACCATCTGCCCGGACTCACCCTCGGCAAGTCAGAGGTCACCATCCTGTATTGACCTACTAGTAGGACATTAGATCTGTGGATCGGCCAGGCATTGACGTGCTTGGTGCATTGGTGCATTGCTCGCTGACTGATTCGAATGATAGTATTTCAGATGATGTCTTGACACCCGTTCTCCCTGTTTCTGTCCCTCTTGATTGTCATGTTGTGCCATACGTGCTGTGCATTGCTCCATGTCTGCCCTCCTCTGGCTCAGTTGCCCATTTTGATATGCCGCAACAGGAAGCTCCATCTTCCTTGACGTCACTGCAAAAAGATTCATCCTCATCGCAAAAGCATAGCGATCCCAAGTGTGAGGTGTTAGGGAACCTTTCTTCCGGCGAGCAACCGATTATATACCACTATTTGGACTTCGAGACACCCTTGCCCACAAGGTCTCGTCCTTCCAAGCACAATGAAGCCACAGCATTCAATGATGAGATCCCTTTGCCAGCCTACCCAAACCTTGTGCCCTTCATTTCGCCGTTTTCATGGTCGTCCACCAGGAAGACCTTCATCCTCACCCTTTCCTCTGCTGTCACCATGCTCGCAGCGTATACTGCCGGCGCTTACTCTATGCCTGCGGAAGAACTACGTCAGAAATGGAACATTGGTGTTGTGACATTTAACACCGGTATTACCACTTGGGCTGTTGGCTTCGGAGCTGCACCCATGTTTCTTGCACCTCTGTCCGAGATCAATGGTCGAAGACCGGTTTTCGTCTTCTCAGGTTGTCTCATGACCATTGCCCTCCTTGGCTGCGCTCTTACAGACTCCTTTGCTGGAATGTTGATAGCCAGATTCTTCACCGGTGTGGGATCCAGCACATTCGCAACCATGGTTGGCGGAGTGGTGAGCGATATCTATCACACTCAGGATCGTAACACTCCAATGGCAATATACAGCGGTGCTGCTCTCTTTGGAACTGGTCTTGGGCCCCTCATCAGCGGCTTCATTGCAGAGTATGCCCGTTGGCGCTGGGTCTTCTGGGTCCAAGCCTTGCTGGGTGGGATCCTCACCACAGCAGTGATTATCTTCTTCAAGGAGACTCGAGGCAGTGTGCTCCTCTCCCGCAAAGCAAGAGCGCTGAATGCATATTACGAAGAGATGGAGGCAGTAGGCCACTGTGAGTGGGACATTGGCCCACTCTCCCACACCTTCGAAACCCCGCAAAGCCTGGAACCGAAGTACGAACGTATACGGTGGAAAGTCCTCGCCGATGAGAATCGCGCCTCAATCTCTCGGATGCTATACCTCTCTCTGACAACGCCTTTTCACCTCCTCCTCACCGAGCCAGTAGTATTTTTCTTTAGCCTCTGGGTGGCTTTTGCCTGGGCAATCCTTTACATGTCCTTTGACTCCATCCCCCTGGTCTTCACCACTAGTCATGGCTTCACCATTTCCCAAGTCGGAGCTGTCTTTGCTGCTGTATCCATCGGCACATTCATCGGCACAGTCCTAAGCATCTACCAAGAAAAGCTTGCAAAAATGACGGAATGGGGGCGAATGATCGCCAAATCTCCCGAAGGAAGACTATATTTTGCGTGCATCGAGAGCGCTTTACTTCCAATCGGTCTTTTCTGGTTCGGTTGGACGACCTTCCCTTCCGTCCCTACAATTGTGCCTATCCTTGCTGTTGGTTGCGCTCAGATCGGCATCTTTTCCATCTATCTCGCTGTATTCAATTACCTTGCAGACGTATACCACCGGTATGCTTCCTCGGCCTTGGCCGCGCAGTCTTTCTGCCGCAATATCCTTGGAGCTGTCTTTCCTCTTTTTTCTGAGGCTTTGTTTCGGAACCTGGGGTTCCCTGGCGCCAGCAGTCTTCTAGGTGGGATCAGTACAATATTGACAGCGGTGCCGTTCGTACTCGTCCTCTTTGGTCCTCGAATACGAGCTAGGAGTAAGTTTGCAAACGAGATGAACAAAGGTTGACCATTCCAAAAATCAGGACAGTTACAACAGTGAGGGGTCTAAGAGCAACCAATACCGTATTTGGGCAAAGAAATGCTACAACAAGCGGAGCCCATGTTCTACGCATGTCAAGCATGGAAGATCCCAGAGCACAAGACACCAGCTATAGAAGGGTTTGACGGCGCACCGCATCGATCAGCTGCTCCGCTTTCTCCCGAGAAAGCCACGACCCAAACTGAGCGTGATGCAACCAACGTGCCGCAGAACACCCTGACGCTAATCCGTAAGTCCAGGCCGTTATGCTCCCCTGGTCATTCTTTCTCTACATCTCCGAACTACCAGGCAAATACAATACAGAACAGAAAATACGCTCAGCTAAGTACACACTACAATCGAGTAATGCCAGCAAGAAAATCTCAAAGGCAGGCACCCCCGGATTGACACCCAGAGAAAGTCATCACCTGGAACCAAGATAGAAAAGAGACCTGTATGCAACCTAAAACTTCAGGGGATAGAAATGGCATGCAGGAAGAAGTACTGTGCAGAGAAAGGGGGCGCCCATAGCAATCTCGAACACCGATAGACAGCCGTAGTAGATAAGAAGAACACAACCTTTGCATGTCGGAGTTGTTACCCTCTTTTTTAATTTCTTTCTCCATCAACATCATCAGCGCGGTGAGCGAAGACGCCAGCCATTCCAGGTGAACGGTGGAAGTTCCCCCCTTTCTTTCAAAGATATCATCTCCTCATCGTTCTCACCCATGTTTTCTGTCGAAGAGAATGTAAAACTGGCAAGTCCCTCGAACCCGGATCATGTATTTCCCACCTCTGACTCTAAGTACAGGAAGGGCGGACGGGGGCGCGTGGTACATACCCAAAAAATCCATCATCTTAGACGTTATGTATTCGCGTACAAACGCTCCTGGTGTTCGTCAGGAGGAGGAAGAAGGAGGGGTGGTCTTGAAGGACGTCAGGACACTCCACAGTCGAGAGGATAGAGCTCTTAAGGAGTCAACAAGATCCTTTCTAGGGAGGCACCAGAATACCAAACAGCAATCACATGATCAGACCAGGAGCTGGAAAATAAAGAAGTGGTGTTCTTAATGAATCATTTATCATTCATTCTCCTGGGTATCTATCCAACAGCACAGCAAAAGCCAGGACCACGCCCAGGAGGGCCCTAGCTCATCCAGGAATGCACATGATGGACGCCACAAAAGCAAGAACAAGCCACACGGAAAAACAAAACCCCCCCGCCCGGCTCCCAATCTAAACTCTTTCCCAAACGGTCCACCCCCTCTAACCCCCCTCAGGTCTCCGTTAGCTTGGCGAAATGCTTATTCCAAATCCAGCCAATTTGCTTCTCCGGGTCATCCTGATTCCTCGCCAACCACAGCTCCCCCCTCTCCGCAATCACATCAAAGATCTCGCCCGTCACGTATGTGAGGTAGGGGAAGCCGGCTTCGCGGCGAGAGCGGTCAATATTGAACTCGTAGACAGATGCGGCGAGGAATAGGACGTCGATTCGGCGGTCCTCATTGTTAGTGCTTGTGGTTGTGGTGGAGGGGGTTGCTGTGAAAGGGGATTCGGACATGGGGAGAGCGGAGGAGAAGACGTCGGAGGTGATGGAGTCGGTGGTGGTGTGTGGGATTGGTGATGGTGAGAGGGTTTCTGAGCCAGGAGCGCGGCCGCCGTTCGCAGAGTAAAACGTTGAGCCGGAGTCTGGACGAGCAGTGGTGGTCTTCGGTTTGATGACGCCGATGGTGGGTGAGGGGGCGTCAAGGCTCAGACGTGGTGGCATGGGTGATCTATGTCCGCTGCTCCCTGCGCTGGTCGAAGGGCGATTGATTGACGCTCCTTGGTTGGCGGTGTTGTTGAGAGCTGTCGTGGAGCCATTGCGTACTATGATCTCTGAAAGAGTGCTGGGACCGGAGGCAGCCGAAACGCCACGCATACGGGGAGCAGGAAGTGAATGTGATGCTCGATCATAGGTCTCGGCCATGGGTGAGGCTGTGAAGCTGCCACTGTGACGTGGAGTGAATTCAGTGCTGAAATTGGGAGATGCGTCACTATTGATGGAAAATGAGCGCTTGCCTGCCCCATTCCAAGACGGCTGTCGAGGTGAGCTGGCGCCATCGAAATTACTGATTGGCGTGGCGAAAGTGACGAGGTTGACAACTTCTGAAACCAGAGAACCGTTACAGATGCCCAGTGACAAGGCTTGAGCTTCGTGATAGTCAAAGTCTTCCTGCCACTCCTTGGCAATCTTCGATACATCAGGTGTCGAAACTCCGACCACGGCCGCCAGTTTGCGCTGCCAGATCATCTGCCAGGTGCGCTGGATCTGCACATAACTTCTCAGACAGCCTTGTGCCAGATGACCAGTAAGATCAATCAGTTTCAACATCCTGTCCTTCGCCTCTCTGTTCAAGGCCTCCCATTCTTCCATGCGATCACTAGTCTTCTTGTCGATCTTCTCTCCACGGTCTTTCATATTCTTCCATCGAGCATAGTCTATAGATTTCTTGTCACGCTTCTGGATCAGACCTTTGGGATCCTTCGACAAAGTCTCCAGCATCTTAGCAGCAGCTGTCATGGGATCCACAACGACTTTCTGAATTGCTCCGATATGCTCGGGGATTGCCACGGTCACCAGCTCTCGCACGATCATACCGAATTGACGCCACCTGCTTTCTTTCTCGGGATAGTTCGTATGTCCGACATCGATCCAGCCATCGACTGCCAAAGCGAGCTCGTTGAAGCGTTGCGTAGTCCTGCTAGCCACACCCATATATGTTCTCACATCTTCTCTGACCACAATCAGGTGTGCGAGGTTTTCAGCATATCTGTCGCGTACTTGAGCATATTCTCTGTCCTCAACCACTTTTGAAACGCCGACGTTTTGCTTAAGCTTCTCTGTCTGCCGATTGATGACTTTTGATATTCCCCCGCGAACATCTGACTCCTTTCGATTTCGTTTGAGGCCCTGCTCGACGAGCTCAGAGTGTTTTTTCATCTCATTGATCCGAACGGAGATTTCAGTCAGTTCGCGCAGAGCATCTTTTATGGCCTCTCGGTCTGGATGGTCATCAGGGGTGGACTCCAGGAGCTGACCTATAAGTAAGGGATATTTTAGCAGCCTTTGAACTGGCTTCACCAAAAGTGAATCAAGATCCCATGCGTTGGTAAGATCGGCCGCATACTGTCGGCACTCTTTCAGCCAAATCTCGACCGTCGCACTTTGTTGAAGTGACTGCAGTTTCCGGTTCGCGGCGTCGTGATTCTTGAGGTAGACAGTGTAGACTTTCTCCATAGCACCTAGATTTTTCTTGAAAGCTTCACCAATATGGGTCCTGTGGTCCTTCTCAAATTCGGTCGGCTGATCGGTTTCTGTCCCAGCTTGATCATCGGACGTGGTAGTTGCGAGGGTACTTGCGGAAGCAGCACGGCTGGCCCTTTGACTTTGAAATCGTTGAGATTTTGGCATGATGTAAACACTCTTTGCAGCTTGTTTGAGCGAGTCCAAAAAGTCTATCGAGAATTTGACGATTTGTGCCGAATTTCCAAAGAGAATTTTGACGTCCTCGGCGGATAGGTCCAGACAAGAGCTCGACGTTCCCTTGTAAATGTCGTCTACCACACTCATGTCACGCCCAAATGACGCTTCGGTATCAACAAGCTCCTTTATAACATGTTTCCGCCGGATGACTCTCTTCTGTTCTGGCGAAGGAGAGGCGCGCTGGCTAGCCAAGTCAAGCGTAGGCTCTTCCAGACTTGGACGTTCCAGGTTTGGACGTTCTAGGCTTGGACGTTCGCTTGGGTAAGAGCCTGAAGTGGCGATCATGGAATCTTTCGAAGAGCTAGGAAGGCCTTCTGGGAAATTGTATGGGGAAGCCATTCGAGATAAGGAAGTGATTCTTCGAGGTACTGGTGGATGCTGAGGTGAGAGCGATTTGTGAGGAAAATTGCTTGAATGAGGAGTATCGTCATAAATGCTTGGGGATTGCCCAAAAGCGGCACTGCTCTCGTCGATTGACCTGCTCAAGTACGGTACCGGAGGTGGAGAATGAGAAGGAGGTCGGAGTGGTGGCGGTGTTGGTGACACAGCTGTTTTGGTGGGCGATCTTATATGAATGTTGAGACCAACACTGGAAAGCTCGCTGTTGTGCTCTGCCTTGGGAGTCAAAGCACCGTCTCTGGCAGAAGAAGCTTTCGAGTCCTTTGGTGGTAGTGGTGGCGCAGTCCCCTCACGATCTTCTGTTGGACTATCAGCAGCTGCAAATTGCATCCAGTCCACTATTGAAGGTGAGGTGAACGCAAAATCTTCTGCGTTGTTCAAACTCGCACGGTATTTGTGGCCCTGCACGTATTTCTCAGGAGCAACGCTATCTGGACGAGGTGAGGCAGAAACTTGGTCGCTAGTCTCTTGACTTCTCTTGAAAGGAGAGGAAACTTTTGAAAGTCTTTCGTACTTACTCCTGTCTATTTCCTGCAGACAGAGCTGTGTTACACGCTGCGTATCCCAGCCGCCTTGTCTGGCCAGATCTGGCGACTGTTCAAGGATTTTCTGGTAAATGTCGCCAAAATGATTTCGGTTTACACTGGTAGTAGAATATTCCTTCTCCAAAACCCTGCTAACAGATTTGTAGGCGTCAGCTTCAGCTGCAGATTGGCTTCCTACACTGCCTCCCCTATTAGACTTGGTAGAAAACGGAGAATGACGATTTCTACGCTGGATACTGTGGTCGGGCGACTTCTCCACTGTAGGCTCCCCGAACCCTTCAACAGATGAACGTTCCCGTATTGATGATGTCCAAGAGCCGGTGCTGCTGCACTGCTCCATCTTATCCTGATCCAACTTGTCCTCCGTCAAGAAAGTCTGTTGATGGTCATGTTCTGTCTCTCGCTCTTGGCTGGGTGATTCAGTGTGGTCATAGTAAGTGGTGTTCCGCAACATGATCTGGATGGACTCCTTTTCGGCTTGCTCTGAACCATTATCTGACATGGCCGGACTATCTGTCGGGCTTAAGTCTCTCAGATTCATGATCTGACTGAGGACAGTTCCGCTCACTGAACTAGGCTCGGTCTGCTCAATCTGGGGCTCGTTGTCGAACAGTGTGCCGTCCGTGTCAGCAGTCACTGCCGACAAGGGTGGCATGTCATTTGCTTCACTTGGGCTGTCAGACCGACTGCCGGGCCTGGAACGAAATACAGACGGCCTGCCCAAGGTAGGCGAGTCATTTCCTTCACCAGATTCTCCATTCTCTTGGGCAGTATCAATGGCACGATGTGCAGAGACCGTGTAATCAGCCACTCTCAGAGACTTTTCACTTGCCGTGAATTCCTCACCTGGAGTTCTGAATACATCTCCGCCCCCCTCAACTTCTTCGGGTCCAGCGTCTTTGTCCGCTGATTGCCTTCGAAACACGTCTGCTGGTCTAATGGTTCTAGTGCTGTCATTGCGCTGGGCCGCTTCCTCAACTTGTGCCCTCTCTCTAGCTCTACGCCTTCGATCTGCTGCAACTTTCTCTTTCTGCGCGTTCTCTCGGATGGTTTTGTTAAAGGCCTGTGTGATTTTTCGCCGCCGAGCTTCAAGGTCAACGTTGTCCAGTTCTGGAGGTCGTCTTGATCTTGGGATGGAAGATGGATGATCTCGGTTTTGCTTTTGCATCGTGCTCAACCTTTCTATGGTCTTCGCACGGGAAGAAGTCGTTGACGCATTAGATAGAGGTATTCGAGGTCTAGAGCTTCTCAATGGTGGTGATATTTTCGGTGGAGGAGCGATAATGTTTGCACGAAGCAGCGGACTCTTCTGATCTTGCTGCGCCGCTCGATTCCTACTTCCTCTCGCTGGAGCGTTGTTGGGCGAGTCGGTTCGTCTTGGAGGGTCAACTTTTCTTCTGGGGCTGCCAGACGCTTGCGATGCGTCTGGCGGCGACATCGGAGTACTTGAAAGGTCTCCCTGATGCGTGGCATGCCCGGTTGGAACCGTGCTTGTACGGGAATGGGGTGCAGATGTGGCAGAGTCGGATGCATGACTATGTCGCCGCCTTACGGGTATCCGAGACTGGGAGTTACGCCTCGAACCCATACCTGCGTTTGGATTGACGGCCTCGACCGGAGACTTTCTCTGCATCATGTTTTGGATTTGGGAAGGCTCGCTTTGCATGCTTCGCTGCATCGCACTCACATCGCTCTGCGCTCGCCGGTGCTGAGACTCTGTTCCATCATAATGACAGCCACTGGTACCAGCATTGAGAGTAGGGTTGAAACCTCGATACCACGCATCCGGAGATGTGGCAGATAGGTTCGCCTCGGAGTCCACGGCCGACTTTGGAAACATCGAATTCGGACTGTGCATGGGGGAGTCTACCGAGCCTCGTCGGAGCACAGGCTGAGATATACCATACGAAAAGGTGCCTTTTGTAGGATTGGAGGAAACAACCTCCCCGAACAATGGTCGTCGAGGTGCTTTTGGGTGAGACGGGCGAAGATCAGTCACAGATCTGGAAGCTGTTCGACTGACGCCCAGGTCAACCGATTCTCGGCGATTGGCCGGGCTCTGGTATGCAACCTGGCTTGTCTTGTGCTTCGAAGAATTGACCGAGTCTTGGGATGGCCTGTGTACCGCTGATCTCGTTTTTGTTTGCCCTTTTTTGGAGAGGGAAACATTGCGGGAGCTCCCATCTGAGTTCCCAATGCTCGCTGCAGGACTAATATTCCTCGAGCCGTTTCCAATCTCGACTTTCGTCTGCACTGATTGCGACCCACCTCCTCTATCAAATCTAGCCACCAGATCCTGGAAAGACGCCTGCCTGGGTTTGTCCAAGGAAGGAAGGCTTGCCTTCGACCTAGCAGAAATCAGAGCGCCTTCGCGAAACTGGGAAGATGGTGAAGCTTGATATGGCTGGCGAATATCTGTCCTTGATGTGTTTTGGGTTGGAGCCCCATTCGACCGGACCGAAGACAGACTCGACTTTGGCTTGGAGACATTGTTGGACCTAGCAGTCCTCACCCTATCATGTTGGTTATTTTGACCCACTGTCCCTGCTGCAAACGGATCATGGAGCGAGCGGTAGTATTCATGCGGATCTGGCGAAGCCTCCGAAACCTCTTCATCAGCTGGGCCATCGATTTGACCATAAAACGGTTTCACGGGTCGAGCACCTAGGTTGGTTGATATGGACAGTTTGGACCGTAAATGTCTACCAGGATTTGTATACGTGGTTGCAGGAAGGTAAAGAGCGGTATCATCGAAGAACTGCGAATTCCCAGAGGATGTAGAAACCGGACGAGTGAGCAGCTGATCATCAAACTCTTCTTGTTTTGGTCGGTGGTGGTGATCTACCGGGTAACGATTGTGGCCAAGATCAGAAGAGGCCATAACTTAACAATTTTGGACAACCATGGAAGTATCAAGACACATGAAGCTGGAAAGCCTCCCAGTTGCTTCTTTGCGACCCTTGTCCTGTCGTCACTTCCACCGCTGTGTTATTTCGAGGATATCAGCGATCTGAGACTCATCCTTGTCGGTCTTCAAATTTAGGAGCTTGCTGCGGGTAGGGAACAGAAGCTTGAGGTCAAGTAGCAGCCTGGTGGACTGCACCACAAGTTTGACCTCAAGCAGTGGGAGGGACGTGAATTTGCTGGTCGGATGATCGGTTTGAGAAAGGGATGCGTGCTGAAGTATCTGTGTGCAACCTGTAAGATCGGTTGTGCAAAACCGGTCACCGCAGGCTCGGGTAAGGTAAGGGTAACGACAACGTGGCAAGCGCAGGGGGTTGACAGCGGTTGAGTATATGCAGCTATCCTTAGAGATACACCGGGATGCTTTGGCTGGAGAAAATTGAGGAACTGGCCTCTGCTGTCGATGGTTGAGATCTTGGGCTCTGTGCAGGTTGCTTTTGGCTGGGTAGCAGTCGCGTTCAAGGCACGCTAATAATGCAGCACCGCTACAGAAAGCATTTCAAGCCCCACAACCATCTACCAGAGAGTGTTCGTGCAGCACATTCAGCAACTCCTCTGACTTCAAACCTTTACTGTCAGCATGAAGCTCTTCAGAGCACCGCAGTCTAACAAAGCTGACATGGTCAAAGAGATTAGTCACCGCCTATTGCCCTTCAAACCATGACCATGCTCCTTTCCACTCTTGGGTCATGGCCCTGACAGCAACGTCCTACTCAGGTGCAGAGTCAACACACTTACAGAAGATGCAAAAAAATTGCAATGAGCATGGCTGCGGCAATACAAGAACTACGCTGTAACAGCGTAGTCTGGTTTGAAAATGAGAAAAGTGGGATTTGACTAGGAAGATAGCAGATGTCAGCTTAGGATGGAGGACCAGCGTTCCATGCAACAGTGATATGTGCAGTAGCAGTCGAAGGGGGCAGGTCCCGAAGTTGGAATTTGTGGCATAAATATCACGTGTCGAACAGGTGCAATCGTGGAAGTGCTACTCATTACGGAAATCTGTGATAAAGCAAATCCTTCTTTCGCACTTCTGCCGCCGATTCACTTTTTCAGGACGTCTATAGTATATGGCGCAACCTTCCATCTAAGTTGGCCCTGTTTACATGCTCGGGTCTGGTCAGCTCTTCTTTTGCTATCCTCTCCGGTCTTTGATTTTCTCTCCAGAGAGCAAGGAAATACGCGGCGGCGGAGACGACGGCAAGACAGATCATGCTCATGAGGAGCGCGTACCCGGTACGGTAGTAGGGTGCATCCCTAGACAAAAAAGCAAACGGCGCAACGATGCCGCCGAGGTTGCCGAAGCCGATCTGCCAAGCGGTGCCGACACTGCGGGCATGGTGACCTTGCAAGTTCATGGTGAACCAGCATATGACGACAGGCATGGCTGCATAGATACCCATAGCCAAGAGAAAGAGGGCGCCATACTGAGCGTCAACGTTGTTGTGGACACGGAGGAGGATGGCGGAACCGCTGATGCCGAGGGCCAGTGGGATAAGGATGAAGACAAAGCGGTGCTGCAGCCTGTCAGAGATAAAAGCAATGAGCACAGAGAAGACAAAGGCGACGGCGAACGGCGGGACGGAGTGCAACTGGGTGGAGATTGGAGAGTAGCCATATGTTCGGATGATGGTGGGAGAAAAGTATGCGAAGCCTTGCGCGCATTAAGGCAGTCAGTGAGTTGTGCTTCAAAGCGTACAGGTGATAGAGGGGTTGGTTCACCATATGCAGGGACGATGAGGGCAAAGTACATAAGACCTCCCAGGACGATTTTGTAGTCCTTGAATACCTCGACGATGTCACGGAAAGTGGTGCGACGATCTGCCTTTGAGTCCCCTTGTTCTGTTCTTAATCGTTCTTTGATATAGACTCGCTCTTCCTCGGTCAGCCACTTTGCCTCTTCAGGGAAATCGGATATCAAGAAATAGGTAGCAAAGGACAGGACGCAAGTCAAGAGGCCTTCCAGGATAAATATCCACCGCCACGCATTGTAGCCTCGTAGACCATTCATGTTTCCGATAGCGCTGGCAAGGAGTCCCCCGAAGGCACCCGCAAGCTGAGTAGAGCTGAAGAAGAGTGTGTATCGCTTTTGAGCTTCTGAGCGTTTGTACCACATGCTGATCAAATAAAAGCCTAGACATCTGATGTTAGTAACTAACGGGTAGGCTTGATTATTGATGCCTCCGCCATACTCACATCCAGGAAAGACCCCTGCCTCTGCAAGACCAAGGAAGAATCGGGTCGCAATCAAGCCGCTGAAACTCTGGACGAAGCCCTGTAGCAGTGTGACGAGACCAAAAAGGAACATGCATATCGATACTATCAACAGCACATCAGAACATGCTGTAATTAGATGGTCGGCAGTCTTACACCAAAAATGTGGTTTGAGCCGTTTCAGCACGATATTGGAAGGGATCTCGAAGAGGACATAGGGCACGAAGAACACGGTCAACGCAACGTTGAAGTCATCGCCCACAAGTCTGAGATCCCTCTGCAGACCATAGACAGCAGCGTTGCCAATGTTAACTCTACATCCTCGAGCATGTCTGGTGAGTAATTCTTCGATGGCCGTAGCGGAAGAAGCATGGTCGCCTGGCTTACCGATCCAAAAATGCCATCAAGTACAGGATGCAAAGGACGGGGAGCAACCTTGCATCAATCCTCCTCATCAGCGCACGCTCCGTAGTAGTATGCGGAGGACACAAGACGACGCGTTCGCCAGACTCCACATGTGGGATCCGCTGGCGCTGTTCTGCTCTTAACACCTCGGAAGCCTGGGATAGTGCTGCGAGGTGTCAATTTAGGCTGGTTTGGGGCATATGAGGTACGGGAAGAGAAAGGGCTTCCCACATCTATCCTTGGTCACCATCATGCTTCTGGTGAAGGTGGCACGCAATCAGAAACGTGAGAGATGAGAGCAACAGAGAGCAAAGAAATGCCAATCAAGTTGTGCAGGATTTGACAATCAATGATGAGAAGCTGTTATGGAACTCTGCTTCCAGTCAAGCGCAAGAAAAGATGCGAAGTATCAGGTACCAATCATCCTGAAATGGGAATGTTGGAAAGAAGCTCATATGCTTCACTCATCAAATACCCGAGGCATGATGAATCATTTTTATCTGACAGCAACATGGTCATACTCGGTTGTTCGCTAATGTGGATGAGCACTAATCGGAGTTAGGAAGTGTATCTCCTAGCCTACAACAGACGGCAAGCACGGCTAAGCCAAGGCAGCTTCGGCCGCGCGCTGCCGCTCTTTGCAAGTGGCCGCAACACTGAGGGGCCACAGTAGTTAGCATGACAAACCGACTGACGCAACATTCTGACAATTGACGCAACGTCGTTTCTTGGAGAACGTTAAGAAATCTTGAGTAAATTAGAACTAGTGAGATTGTGGTGCACGAGTGGTTATGTTGCGTAAATCAGTTGGTTATGTCAAGCGAGCTGTTGGATCCCGCGATGGCCACCATCTCTTCCTATCTTTCACGTTGCAACTACGTAGTAGTAGTCGTAAGTTTACCAACATTAACTAGTACATATGCAAAACTAACAGTTAAGCAAACTTCTTGCGGCATATTACTAACTTACCCATACTATCCTCGCATTTTGGTCGTTTGCCTTTTCCATTAGCTGATACGGTGGCTTCGAGGAAAGACCTTGCTAGGTTCACTTTTCTTACATGTGTCTAGAAAGGGGCAAGTACAGTAAGGGCATGGGGGCAAGCAGATCGCAACAATTGTATACGAGATATGTAGGAAAACACAGCAAAGACAACCCATTCTTCTTGGATTGTGTTACATGAACTATTTAATTCTGTGTTTGTAGGGATGGTAAGGCTACGTGAGGTATGAGAAGAGTAATACACACAAGTTACTTGCATTATGGTACATGGTCGATAACGCCTCTAAGGGTACTAAACGGAGAAAGGATTCCCCGGCCGTCGCTTATGCACTGGAAGAGGCGTGGTGATCGACGGACACAGTCTTTCTGATGCCCCTCTCCGCGCTAGGATCATCTCCGACCACAGTACTGCTTCTCACAGATTCTTTTGCACTGCGGTGATCTGTGTAAACGCCACCTTCGATCTTGGTAATCGGCCCCCTCACGTAGCCACCGATTGTTTTTCTGTCAGGAGTCGTTCCCAGCTCCAAATAATCGCCATAAGCCAGCTCCGGGTCTCCTGCGTCATAGTTTCGAAGGGCTATCTTGGTACGAGGGAAGGTGAAATTAGAAGCCGAAGTTGTCGTGCTTTTCTGTCTTGAAGAT
The DNA here is from genome assembly GCF_000464535.1 of Endocarpon pusillum Z07020. NCBI lineage: Eukaryota > Fungi > Ascomycota > Eurotiomycetes > Verrucariales > Verrucariaceae > Endocarpon > Endocarpon pusillum. The sequence goes on from NW_006916662.1 coordinate 39,762, forward strand.
GTGCTGCAAAATAATTTGGCGCGCACCTGAGGGCCGTATCGACGATATAGTGCAGGCAGTGCCGGTAGACAACTGCAGATGATACCCGTGGTAATTTCGGCTTCACTGTTGAATGGTGAGCATCAGTGATAATGATGTAAAGAAAGGGAGAATAACGCACGTCCAGAGCGACACCGAGAACATGGTGTAAGTCGCATCACTACTTGCAGCACCCTGTATGGTCACTACCATTCGAAGTATGCCTGCAACAGGGGCGCTATTCAATTATCAGTTCCGACTCGCCCTTTCGCTATGACGACGTGGTTACTAACAACGAAGCTCCAGTGAAGGCTACAGAGATCCACACCTTGCGCTCAAATGTTATCTGCAAGCGCCAAACCACAAAAATGGGAATGACAAGTATAGCAAAGTCAGAGGAGGTGTTGAACACACTGCTGGCAATAAAGAGTGCACCCAGGTCGATACAGCGGCCAGGTAAGGTCGGATGCCAGATCTTGATTCTTGGTGTACATTGGAATATTTTGGCCAGCGTGATGGCAGTGTAGAAAAGAATGCACAGGTAGAGAAGCAGCTGTATGTTGATATAGGTTGCACTCTTTCGTGATGGAGCAAAGAGCTTCGAATACAGCAGCAAGATTGAGATCTTAGTGATCAGTATGATGGGTCCGTAGATAATCTCCTGGAGATTCTCCCACTATTTGATTGTCGCTCTTGATTAGAGGTCTCTTCCGTCATTGACCTTCAGAGACGTCGGGTAGAAGAAATGGATCCTACCTTTCTCCATTCTGTAGCAGTTTCCAAAGGGACATCCCACATATGTAGACCGTGGCCATACTTGGCAAGATTCAACAGTAATCCCCCATATATCACCAGGCTGATCTATCAACGGAATATTGTAAGCCAACAATGAATAATGTCTCCAATGCCATGTTGTAGATCTGGCCGTACCCAGGCTATAAGACAAGTATCTGTCGACATTCTTGATTAGTACAGCCCACAAGAAGCTCAAAGATGCAGGCAAGACAGGGATCATTACAGTCCTCTACTCCTAACGGCGGCATGAACCGGGCTTTCGAATACATGCGTGCCCAAACAAACAACGTGCTTGCTGACAGGCATACTGCTTGACACACAATATTGTATCTGTGAAGGGAGACAGGATCTTGGAAATCAGGAGTGACCCCGGGAGGGGGAGGTAGGCCACCAACGATTCCTGAATTGTGATCCATGAACATAGATCTTGTGTTCGATTTGATCAAAACTTCTAGCAACCAAGTAGAAAGATGTTAAGGAAACCTCTTCTTCTTAGCATACCCTCCAACCACCGAAATTGATATATGCAGATGGGTTGGCGAGAGCCTTGCATGGCACGACTGAACGTGTAGCCTGCTCCGCGTTGTCTATCGGTGTTAAGCTTATTATACTCCACACGAACCGGAGATATATCCTAGCCTGTGTTTATCGGTATGGCACTATCTTAGGCCGGCCAGCCAGCTAGGTGCATTGATCGGAGATATAGTCGCAAAAGGAGAGGTCGACAGCCCATACGGATACGTCAGCTCGTACCCAATGAGTGGCTGATATTATTTCTAGGTGTGGGTCCTTTTGCCTGGTGTGCGTCGCAGCAATCATAATTGTAAGACTAAAATGAGCTGTTGCAGGTAAGTACCTAGGCTCTATTCGTTTGGTAACGAAGCAGATGCTTGGAAACGCATGGATGGTGTTGAAGAGGAGCGTACTTAGTAGTTGGTGGAATACTTAAGATTTGAGTTGGATACCTTGACAGCGCAAGGTTTGGGGTCTTACTTCTCGCCTAAATATCGCCTACTGTGGGATTACTCCCACAATCATGTGTTCATTTCTGGCTCAGGCATTGTGTTGGTGGTCTGTGCTTAGCGAACGTAAGCCCGAGGCCGAGACTCCCCGTTTCTGCAGTCAGCATTTGTGGCATGGATAATTCTTGAGATGCTTCTGTTAAGCACAGATGGTAAGAATTATGCCTGTCTGAACAGAGAGAATGCTCAAATTTAAGACATTTGGTTGTTGACCAGGCTGGAAAGGATCAGCTCTCTGCAATCTCGTTTATGCATTGTGAATCTGCAGCTGATGGTTAAGACCTTACGGAGTCGTGCATCAAAAGTCGTCATTATACGCTAACTAGGATGAATCAAAGCTAGCTTTTCTTATGCTAGCACAATGCTAGTAGTCAATGATGTTGTGACAATCCTCAAAGGGGGGTGGATAGCTGAAGCTTAACTGACACAGACTCTGAACCTAAAGATGACCCTAAGAGTCTACGTAGTACGTAGTAAGGAAAAAGGGTCACAGCGGCAGCTCTAGGGCTCTACCCTTGTAGCATAACTTTAAGGAGGCACTATTTGTTAGCCAGTGGTAGAGCAGTGCCAAGGCCACTATCACGTGACTCTGCATGCATACTATTTTAGCCTACTGCTCCTCCTTAGATTCTGCACACACAGAGAGTAGATAATTCAGATCCTCCACCTCATCACTATTATGCATAACTGGGTCTTTCCCGCTTCACCGTGCTTTGCTACCGTTGGGAGAGCTGGGTATTTTTGCGCTTTGTCTTCATATTTGGTCAATTGCTTGGTCATGTATTTCTACCATGCCTTCAGTCCTTTCCTTTCTCCGGCCTCCTGGAATCTATTATCACTGGATTCGTTCTCTGTAATCCACGAGATGTAACCCAGTTGATGAAAGACTGGGGTCATCTACCAGAGGCGAGAGTGGCGGCAAACCCAAGGGGGCACACTGTCCATAACATTCGGCTTCACGGCTTTGAAAAAGGAGATCAAGCCTCCAGAAGCTATCTTAGTCTTCTACTGTCCAACGGGTTACAAAGCAGATTGCTGGAAACAACCCAAGTACCCCAAGAATTTCAAAAATCCGTACCTGGAGAGAAACGATCTTCTAGAAGGCGTCCAAGATAGCCCTATCACAAGCTATAATATCGGCCTGAGAAAATGCGCAGCTGGTGGTTAGATGTCACTCTCTGACCCTCGGTCCCGAATCGTGCTGCACATGAATTGGACCGGCCAGGCGCTTCCTGTTCCTCTCAATGGGCTACCCAGCAAGTAAGAAGTCACTAGAGAGGTGGGCCCCAAAAGACTTGGCCCAAGATTCCACAGCCATCCCTAGAGAATGTTATTGCCATCTCCTCCTACACCCAGGTTGTGCGCGGGAGTCACCATACGCCGACATACCTGATTTCATGGCACTAGCGCCGATTTGATCCCCGTGGTACCAGATGTAACGGACGTATTCCGCGTGTGTCGATAAGCGAGTACCATTGGGACTGGAAATCGTGAAGGATGCGGTGCATCTTTTTGATCTCTATCGCGATCATGGTGAAAGGAGATCGCAGACTGTTCTGAGGGTTTATAAGCTCCCTTTTCCTTGGCTTGAAGATGGCCAGGGCACATCAGCTTCTTGAACGTGGTTTTCTTGACCAGGAAATTTCGTGCGGCAACATTCACATTTCGGGGATGCTGCTTTCTTTTACCTACTTATAGCTAGGTCTTGCTGTGTGTGGACATCAAATTTCTTGCAGCAGTCCCATAGATTAGTCACGCAGATGACTGAATTCTTCATCCACCGCAAAAGCATGGCCATCCAAGCATACAAGAAGCGGTGCGTGAGTGTCTGCAAAGCATCCTGGAAGTGGTCTACGAGCTCTCGATTTTGGCTATACAGTAAGTGATACATAATCCTTACCCACCAAAGCGCACAGAAATCGAGACATCCAATTGGTTGATCTGGACTCTGTGTCCCTTACGTTCAGCCTACGTAGGCTAGATCGACCGCATTTTTCGAACCACGATTTCAAAGCAATTTCTCCCAGTGCATGGGTTCCGCCCCTGTTTCAAAAGCGTGTGAGACGGACGCATCTCGTGTTGAATTTAACAGAGTCTCCTAAAGGTTCCGTCAAATGGAGTCGTTATGTCTTATTTCGATTATTGGGTAGATATCAAAAGGTGGGATTGCGAACAAGTTCAGGCGGCTTTCAGATCCCCCCTCTCCCCTTAACAGAAAATGGAATGTGGCTATTTTCAGTAAATCAGTTTGGTTATAGCCGAATTACTATGTAGGGGTTTACTCTTGTCTACTTCCTCTGCAGTGTCTCAAAGAGTCTGAAGTGGGCAAGTCAGCCAACCTCGAGATCTAGTCGACTTTGGTACCTGTTCAGTCACAATTCAATCTGCCTAGTTATTTGCAAGGAATTGTTGCTGTGCATCCATCAGGATTATTGTTCCTCCTGTTCTTGTTCTTGGGCTTTTGCTATTTCCAGGACCTATTTCAACACACCAGAGGGAATGCTTACGTAGCGAAGGGAAGGCGTATCAGAATTCACTTGCACGATCTGCACTTACGAGTCTACCCACCTCATCCCCAACATTGGAGCTTACAGCATCATCACGTAGTCTCGCATGATGGAAGTTAGTTACCGGGGAAAAGGATCTACCAACCACTCTGCCATGCATCTCTTGACAAGGGTGTTGGGATTCAATTTGTGGTGGGCAGAAAGTACCTAACATAGTAATTAAAGTTCTGAAGAGAAACGCAGCCCATTGCGCCAAGGCCCTCCGGCCCTCCCGGCCCTCACCACCAAAAGTACAGCGCTAACGGGTTTCGAAGCACCCTTGATTTTCAAGTTATTCCTTATCACCGAGATCTACCAGGCAGTACGTCCTAGTAGATCTAAGATCCTTACTTCTTTCAGACTTGGACGTCAGGAAGAGCCATTACTAGTATAGGATCGGGCATGCATAGTAAGTAATGTCGGTGGGGCGCCAAGTCAGCTAGCACACTACTTTCTTGATACGCCATCTCGATCGAGCAGATTTTGTACGTTTGAAGATCCGTTTCTAGCGCAGTACGAATCTTTCTAGTACCCCACCTACATTACCTATGCCTGATATCATAGTACGTCGCATTCACTAGCGGCTGGGAGTGTATTTCTGGTCGCTATCGAATCCCTGCTCTTGGACCCTTGGACTTTGTGTCAAAGTGTTCATTTTCAACACAAAGTACGTACAGGGCAGAAAGGCAGTTTGTTGTATGATCAGCATAAAGCAGAGCAAGGATGGCGAACCGTTATCTTCCGGGTGTGAGTAGATCAGCACCGGTGATTTCTAGGTTTATCATGTGTTCGAATTCACACTGTACGTTGATCGCAACTGTGGTATCAGGGAATGGTGAGGATGAAGTCTATCAAAGCAGCTACTTCAAGGGTACCAGAACACTCACTCTCAAAACCAGAGCATCGGTTTGCATTTCTTGAGCAATATTGAGTGCATTTACTATGCTGCTAATGAGGTCTGCATACGACATACAAGCGTCAGTCGATCAAGAGGCTAGCCAATTGCGAAGACAGGATCGCACGGAAGCTGCGCTTCACGGTGGTTGTGGAAGGCAGAAAAGCTGGGACAGTCCTCTCGCTTACGCCATTCCACCATTGACCCTGACCACTTGGCCAGAAATCCAAGGAGCGCTGCTCAGAAACACGATCGTCTGCGCTACCTCATCAGGAGTCCCGATCCTGTTGTGGGGGCTGAAACCAGCAGCCATCTTGAGCACCTGCTCACTCTTGCCCTTGTAGAAGAGTTCTGTGCCGGTAGGGCCAGGGGCGACGGCGTTGACGAAGATGGCTTTCTTGCCGAGATCCTTGCAGAGCACGCGAGTCATCTGCTCGATGGCGCCTTTGGTTGCGTTGTAGAGCAGGTATGGTGGACCGACGGTGGATGCAGTTGTTAGAGTGGTGGAAAGAAAGATGATGTGAGAGCCTGCGCGCATATGAGGCACGGCTTTCTATGCGCACATTAGTAATTAGTTTCTTTTCCCTATTGGGGGAAGCAGTCTAGCGGATGAATATCATACTTGGCAGAGGAAGTAAGGACCCTTGACGTTCAAGGCAAAAGTGCGATCGAAATCTTCTGCGGTCGTATGCTCAAGGTCCTTCATGGGCAAGACACCTGCATTGAGGATAAGAATGTCAATCTTGCCGAAATGTTCCAATGTCTTCCGAACAAGAGACTCGACGCCGCTTATGGTGCTGACGTCTGCCTTGACAGCAACGGCTTTCTTGTTGCCCACAGTTTTGATTACCTGATTAGCAGCTGCGTCATCTGTGGAGTAGTTGACAACAACCGAGGCGCCGCCCGCGGCAAGCGAGAGAGCAGTGGATTTTCCAATGCCCTTGGAGGCACCGGTGACGATGGCGACCTTGCCGGCAAGGGAATTCATTCTAGGAGCGAAATTACAGAAAGGTAGAGGCTTAGTGCTGTTAACCTCGAAATGGAAAGATGGTGTTGTAAGGCAGAAGGTACGTGCAAGGGAATAATGTGAACTCAACTTCAAGAAGACGGAAAACAAATGATACCGAGTTTGGATGGTGAGAGGTTTTGTATAGCAGCTTTGAGGAGATTCAGATCCGGCCAACGCAGGTTATGCGTTGATTATTTGGCGATATGACATTACACGTCTCCACAAGTAAACAGGGACAGCAGTTTCATTGCTGCAGCCCTCAGACAAAAGTGTGACGATCCGTCGAAGCAAGTATGTACAGAAAAGGGACACATCGACCACTCCGCCAAAAGGACAGGCGCCGATGGGTTTCGAACCACAGTTAATTGATGTACCCCTCACTGACTTGTACTACACAACTTTTTGGCTCCGCAGTCACGCGATTTTGCTAGCTCTACCTCATTCGTTGACCTGCCAACGTGGTCTAGCCGCAGCAATCCTTGATATCGGCATCCTTTCGGTGCTAAGTTACTTGAGAGGCCAACTTTGCTGGGTGGATGAGCTCACGGAGAAAAGGGATATATCAACCACTCCACCAAAAGGACAGCACTTGTGGGTTTCGAACCACACTTAATTGATGTATCCCCACTGACTCACGGTTGAGATCTTGTCTTTACCAATCCACTCGGACCTTGACAGCCTGCAGGAGCTGCCGATTGCCACTAGTTCTATTCCGAGCCGTTTACATTCCCGATTGTAACAGCTGAGAACCGCCTCAGAACCAACAAGGATTAATCCCATATCTCCGTCCCAATTCTAAATATATTCCGAGGTGTCAAAAGCTAGGCAGCAATTGAGATTTCAAATTCTGTACTCCGTACAAGGCAGAATTTGTATAATATGTAATACCATTATTTTGAAGTGTAAAGTGGGAACGGAGAATAGCGACCCTAAAACCGTTGCAAATGGGGGTTTGGTGCAAAAAGGAGCTGGCTAAGTTAAGGATGGTCATAGCCTACATTGAAGTGTCTGCCCGGCTAACTTGGGACCTTCGGACATTACAGTACTAGTGCCATTCAGCCCAACATTACGACGTTGCTTATCCCAAGAATCTTTTTCCAAGTACTACGTAAAGGTCGAGATAACGTAACATTACACCAATGGAACGCAAAACCTCGGGTAGGAGCCCTATGTAGTAGATCCTATCTAGAGCATAAGCACTTAGAAGTGCCTTATTCAGCAAGCTTCGTGTGACCACAGTGTGGGTGCCTGATGCTCAAGAGATTAGCTGTTCATGCTACTTGTTTTGGTCTGCTTTAGTAGTCCATATTTGCGTTGTGAGACCTCTAACAACTTGAAAGAGAAATAAGCTCCCAATTCGTAAGTATTAAGAAGTCTGCCGCACAAAATTCCTTCCGTATCGAGAAATGGAAATCCAACTCAGAAAAGGTTTACAGTAACTCTTAGTAAAGTGATTGACTAACAGGATGCGAGCCCTCGAAGCAATCGGCAGGAGCAGGCCCCAATATTGTTTATCCCGGCACGATGGACACCCACGTGTCTTCCGCTGCATCCATGCCGCTAGTTATACCAGAAGTTCAAGTTTTTCTGGAGGTCCGGGCCTAGTCGATCCTTTAAAACAGGAAATTCAGGAACGCCCAGACTGGTAGCGTCATCCAAACTAGCAAAGACCCACATCGGTCAGCATAGCTGTGCAGAGCTATACGTACTAAATTAGTATGTCAACAGCGTATGAAAGGAAAGAAAGCTGAATTCTTAGCAGACCGAATGCAAGAGGCTACATATCATTGCACCGACATCGATCTCATTGACTATAAGCATCAATAGCTTACACAAGCTTTCTTGACACCTTCAGCCTCTTATTCTGTCAGAATCTGCAGTACTACGCTAAGGCTATGTTGGGACACATTGCAGATCAGACCACGTGCCGAGGTCGCGCCAGATTGTGCTAAGCCTGGAGCGGAGATGACGATCAAAACAACCAGGCTTCAGCCGTAGACTCGGCCTTTCGTTCAGCACCATACTACGTGCAAGAGATATTTGTTGAATTTATTAGCTAACTATCTGCAAATCACCATCTAGGAACGGCTCGATCTTACGATACAGGGGTCGATACCTTTCGGAAGGCTTTCCAGTCACCAACTGCCCGGGTAGCGAATCCTCGTATTTGCTGACCTCTGTGGCTGATTCTCCTTGGGGGCGATGTTGGTATGTCTTCACCGACGCGGTTCGAGTGTAAAATTCCCTGGAGCTTGGAAATCTGCTAGTTTTAGTAACTTGTAATCGGTGCACGCTTCGTGTTCTTCTCCCAATATCAATATCGATTGTCCCGTGAGTACTCGTCGCCTTTTCTCCGTCGCATTGATATCTCGCTCTATCTTCTTCGCTCGCCTGTCTTTCCATCCTGCTCCACGCTTTTGCTGCACTCCTGGCCCGTGCATCGTCTAACTTGGCCGTGGTATACCCTCCATGGGTTTAATAGCAGCCGTCATAAGTGCTCTGCTGGCGTATATAACAGTTACGACTTCAGCGCCAACGCGAAACTTCGAGAGGACTGCCCACAATGTGCAACTTGTCTCATCCTTTGGGATACCCGGGAGGAACTACACTTTCGACTATCTTGTAATTGGTGGAGGACAGGCTGGTCTGACAATTGCAGCCAGGTTGGCTGCGAACTCCTCACTTCAGATAGGCGTTGTTGAGGCGGGTACCTTCTCAGAACTCACCAATGGCAACCTGAGTCAAGTTCCAGCCACTGCGGCGGTTTATGTCGCTAAGGACGTCAACGACTGGCAACCTGGCATTGACTGGGGTTTTATCACAGCTCCTCAACAGGTAACTTCTCTTCTTATCCTGGCATAAATCTGTGATTGAACATTCCAGGGTGTCCTCAATGCCTCTGTACATTATCCTCGCGGCAAATGTTTAGGAGGCAATTCCGAGCGCAACTATATGATATGTAAGTTAGAAAGGACAAGTCAAATGTTGGCACTACTGATTCGAGAGTCTCCAGATCATATCGGCTCTGCAGGCTCATATCAGATGTGGGCTGATCAGGTTGGGGATGACAGCTACCGCTTCGAGAACTTCCTCCCGTACTTCCAGAAGAGTCAGAAATTCACGCCTCCGGACCAGAGCAGGCGGCCGGCAAATGCTACGCCAAGATACGACCCATCTGTACTTGGCAGAGATGGACCATTGTCTGTCATATACCCCAACTACGCTGGAGCGTTTGGCACTTGGATCGAAAGAGGCTTTGCAGCTGTTGGTATCAGGCCCATCGATGGCTTCCAAAGTGGCAAGCTCATCGGATCTGGACATCCCCTTACCACTATTAACTATGACCGAAACGTCAGAGAATCCTCCGAAACGGCATTCTTAGAACCCGAACTGGGCGAACAAGATCCCAATTTGATAGTCTTTCCATCGACCATGGCTAAGAGGATCATTTTCGATTCAGATAGGAAAGCTACCGGTGTCGAAGTTGACACAGGCGGGCTAAAGTATGTTTTGAATGCGGGAAGGGAGGTCATTGTGTCCGCCGGCAGTTTCCAGTCGCCTCAATTGCTGATGGTCTCTGGCGTGGGTCCCGCGGAGACCTTGAACGAGCATGGAATCGATGTTATATCAGATCTGCCGGGAGTAGGGCAGAATATGGAAGTATGTATCTTTCCTTTGGGGTGAATTTCAAGACCTTCCGTGAACAGGTTACAAGCCATACAACACGAGCTAACCTGATCCAGGATCATATTCTGTTCGGAACAACTTATCGAGTCAATCTGGTGACGGGCTCAGCTATGGCTAATCCTCAGTATGCAAGTGAAGCAATCCAGCAATTCAGGCAGGGCTTTGGGCCTCTCACCAGCATCGGTGCCGACATGTTCGGTAAGTTACTCGGCAATAACCCTTCTTCCCTCTCCGCAGCAGCAGAATGTTAACATTGCCATCCGAAGGTTGGGAAAAGTTACCTCGAAACACGTCAAACTTCTCCGCCAATGCCCTGACGGACCTCGCAACATTCGCTGAAGACTGGCCGGAGGTCGAATATCTTACCCCAGGTGGCTATGTTGGGAACTCGACTGTCTTAGGGGAGGGCTTTCCAAAAGATGCGTACAACTATGCCGGCGTTGCGGCCGGTATGGTGGCGCCGCTCTCACGCGGCACTGTCAGCATCATTTCCAACGATACCTCAGATCTGCCGATCATCAATCCTAATTGGCTCAGTCATCCGACAGACAGGGCCGTTGCTATCGCATCATTTAAGCGCACGCGAGAGATTTGGGAATCAGAGGTTATGCGGGAGATCACCATCGGAGAAGAGTATTTTCCTGGTAGAGCGTTGGTCAGCACGGATGAAGAGATTTTGCGATATATTCAGACCAGTTTCGATACCATCTTTCACGCTGCGTGTACGTGTAAGATGGGGAGGACGGGTGATCCGAACGCCGTCGTTGATACGAAAGCAAGGGTGTTTGGGGTTCAGGGTCTGCGCGTTGTGGACGCATCGGCCATGCCGCTGCTGCCGCCTGGTCATCCGATGGCTACGATATGTAAGTTTTTTTCTATTCTCATTGGGAAATATCGAGACACATTTGCTTACAGTGATGATAACAGATGCGCTTGCAGAGAAGATTGCGGATGACATTCTTAATGGAAGGTAATTTGGGCACGAGAAGAGAGCTGCATGGATGGGTATATACGACTTGTTCTTTTTCCTTTATATAATCCGTCACTTATATGATCCTTCTCTTCACGGTTCAGGTGATTCACCATCTTGTTCGTTGTTGGTATATCCTTGGAGTACATCATGGTCTGGTTAGTGCTGAACTTGAAATAATTTCTGTTATGTCAGGCTGTACTTTGGTAACCTGTCTCACTTGGCGGCCTCTCGTTTGTATCTTAGTGTATATACAGAGAATAAACAAAAGGTTGTATGTTTCTCATTGTGTTAGAGCGTGCTCTATAGCTCCTGTCGTTCGACCAGAAGGAGAGAAAAAATAAGGTATCATGTCATGGAATATAACCACTTAGAAACCTTTAGCATTCCATACTTTTATCGTTTTATTAAATGAATATCTCAGTTATGAGAAGTATTATACTTATACTTACATCAAATCATGGGGTTGGATTTTCGAACTCTAGCAAAGCAATACCTGTCAAACACTTTGAGAATCTCACCGTGCGCTTTATCTGGTATGGATGGCAACGTCTTTATGCAGACACTGGATGTGGTTTGAGCGAACTGACAGGACAGGCCAAGAAAGCTCGAGCATCTTTCATCAATACTGTACCACTAGGACACGGGCGGGTGCGCAAGGACTCGTAGTCATCCAAAGGCTCCACGTTAGAGCTATCAGGGGCTAGCCCACCATCCTCTTCGTCTTTCCTCTACAGCCTCGATCCAAAGGACCGGACAGTGTAAAGTCTCGATCTATAGGAATCTGATTCTTTCAGGAAGAAATCACAGGATTGTGATTGGCTTGGAGATAAGGTGTAGCGTCCATCCGGTAACCGCACAACAATCTGTACATACTCAGCCGGTGAAACTTGATCCAGGGACCTCCTGCCGACCCGGTTGCATCGCATCCTTTAGATGAAGGCGTGATACGAACGCTCCACCGCTGTGATAGATGCCCAAGTTGCTGCAGCACATGTCCCAGAGCGAAGCAGGGCTCTCTGACTTGCCCGACGGGTCTCGATTTAGTTTTGGCCAGCACGAGGCGCACCTTCACAATATCCTTCTCGAGCTCCTCTCTCGTTGGCTCTGGAGCTGGCATGCACGTCAGAGTTATCGCATAACATACACGAGGATGTTCAGGGTAACTGAGCGAGATGTCTGAACAAATGTCTCATCGGCTAGTCTATGTATTCTTCACCCCTTCTGGTATGCCATTGTGAAAAGCCTGGGGCTTCTCCGGATTCGTCTCGAGGAGCTCCTTCAAGCCCGGCTCGGTATGTGCGCCCAGATGGAACGCCGAGTTGTTGTAGTCCTTGGGGCTCTTTCAGCCCGTCTTCCTGAGAAACTCGGGCAGCGCGTACGCGCCTTTCCCTACCGCGTTGTAGAATTTTTTTGAACATGTCGAGACCTTTCGGTTCCACGAAGCCGCGTAACAGTGGGTTGTGGGGTAGAGTTCTTTTCCTGCCTGGGAGAAAATGTGAGAGAGGACGACGGCGCGCATGACGCGAGAAGACAACGATCTTGCCGGCTTCGACGGCCAACGCGGTATCGCTGGCACTGATGCTTAAGCCTTTGGCAGACGGGACGACGGCAGAGATAGTCAGCCATCAGGCGATTCGGATGGCAGCATTCTGTATGAGTGTGGTCGTGGTGAGTAGATTGGCTCTGAAAATACTCTGTAAATTGACCAACAAACGCAGGCGGATAGCATGGATGAGGTAGGTTATCCTCAAGCGCAACGGAGCCCCAAACACAACATCTTGCCTGGAGATGCCTCGAAACTTTAACTAAATTCAATCAAGATTGATAATTTCTCTTTCTCTTTTGGTGGTAACACCATTGAGTCTACAGCTTTGAATCTTGATCAAACATGTGGAGCACATCTCTACTATCATTTCACCTTGTTTTCATCGCATTAAAAGCAATGCTATCTTCATGCAGACTTTCTGAAAATCCTTGATTTTGGTTGGTTGACAATTCGCGTTGATGGTTTGTTACATTTGAGGATGACATACGTCATACGTAGATCAACTGGCCAATATGACGCAAAGGATGCATCGACCACCAGGCTGAAGGACAGCGCTGGTGAATGTCCAATCATACCTGGTGGATGAATCCTTCCCGGCAATACGTGCCAATACGCGGCGCTTGACAGGGGCATCACCCAAAATTGTCCCATACGAGAAAGTGGCTTGGCGCTTCGGGCCGCGGGCTTTGGCTTTGACGACTCACATCGGCCACTCCACCCAAAGAACAGTGCTAATGCATTTCGAACCACCAACTTGACTGATGTATCTCTTTTGGCAGATTCAGCTCCCGCACCAAAAAGGCAAGCTGATATACACCAGGTACCCGTACCCAACCCTACACGTACATCGTGTAGTATGCAGTGGCTAGGGCCACATGACGGCTCCCGAAGCTTCCGCAAGACGATTTCCGACTCTCCGAAACCGCAACTTGGCAAATAGCATTTCGCTCTTACAGATACATGACACTTTCGCAGATAGGTCCAAATTGGTACAGTGGTCACACTCCAGGTTTGAGCTAGAAAGTTAGGTACGTACCCGCTACAGTAAATCGATTACACCTACAGCCCTCAGATATTAGACTCTGGGCGAAGGCAGAAAGGTTATTCTACTATCTGGCTACAGAATGTTCCTGGCTAAGTCGATATCTAGACCAGAAACACTCTACTGTTTCATCTGCTGCCATGACTACCTTGAGCCAGCTCGAAACATACACCAACGACCTCACCGTCGCTGCCAAAGCCCTGGCTGACCGGTATCGGGATGCTGGTGTTGGCTCCACTCCCCACCTGGCAGTCCCCAGCGACGCGTCGAGTCAGGTGCATCGCGCGAGACGTGATGTCCTCGCCATCGTGGGCCGCCTTCAGACTTTGCTGGCCGAGCCGGCCGAGTTCATCCAGCATCTTGCTAGCCAGGTGCGCTTCCCCTCTCACTTTGGTGCCAAGCCGCGTTTAATCATGTCGTACAGAATCAACTCCTCGCGTGTCTGCAATGGCTGGGCGAATTTCAGGTGCTTGCGTATGTCCCGCTCAGTGGCACCGTCCCTGCCAAAGACGTCGCCGACCTGGCCGGCGTGCCAGAGACACAGCTGTGCAGGATTGTGCGCATGACGGCGACAGCGGGCTTTCTCCACGAGCCCCAGCCCGGCCATATCGCGCACACGGCCCTATCGGCGCCTTTTGTCACCAAACTCTCTTATTTGGACGCCGCCATGTTCCTCGCCGAAACCGCTGCCCCCATAGCCTTGCAGATGGCCGCAGCCACGCAGCGCCATGGAGACTCAAATCGCCCAAACGAGAGTGCCTATGCCCTCGCCTTCAACACCTCGCAGACGTTCCAATCAGCATGTGAGCAACGAACGAAATTACAGCGCCAATGGTCCGCCTATCTTCGGTGTGCGGACACAGGTGATAGCTTTACAGAGCTTCTCAGCCGGCTAGACTGGCGCAGCCTAGGCAACGCATGCATAGTCGACGTGAGTCTCGTTGCCTTCCAAAAACTTCATGTTAGCCTACCAAGTCTACAACTAACGCTGCGATTCCACATCCACAGGTGGGTGCTCACTCCACGGAAACGGCCACGGCTCTTGCAGAGCGCTATCCAGCGCTCCACTTCATCGTTCAGATGAGCGAGCCGGCATTGGCCAACGGTGCGATGGAAGTAGGGAAAGCGAAGGAAACCAGCCTCCGGATTACAGTACAGGAACGGGCACCTGGAGCGCTGCAAACCGTCAGGGATGCCGCCGTGTACATCCTTCGTCTACCCGCGCCCTCACCAGGGGTCCCATCCCACGCTCTCTCCACGAGAATTCTCGCCGAATTACGGGCACATCTTGGCTTGCTTCGCGCAAACACTTCAGTCACGCTGATCTTGGTGCCGCGCCTGCTGCCGGAGCCAGGAACTGTTGACCCGGACGTCGAGGCCACGGCGCGTCTGCGCGACCTCTCCCGGCTCCAACTAGCTAACGAACGCGAAATGGAGATGGAGGAGCTGGTGGCAATAGTGAACAGCGTTCACGACAGCATGGGCTGGCTGGTCGTGGTCAATAAGCTTCGCTCGCATGACAGCGCCACGGTAGCTCTGGGCGTGAAGTATCAAGCCTACGCAGATACGCATCATGAAGCAGAGTCAACGATAATGTGATGAGGTATCTGATCATCTATGTAACAAGTATCCTGTCACTTTAAGAGATCTTAGCTTTTCTTGGAATACTGGTGAGAGGTACGATTGAAATGGCAAAATTTCTTAATGTATTGATAAAGTATTCGTTGATGATGGAAGTTGTCAAACAAATGACTAACATTGGAGGTAACTCAATTATATCAGAACAGTTTTTTTATTATAATTTCAAAGAGTATGGGAAAAAGTAAAATATTTTTTCTGTTCTACAAATATTTCTATTGTGAAAAAATCTTTTAATCTATCTGCAGACTGTTGAAGATACTGTCATTTAAAATATTCAGAATTGATAGAGCTCATCAAGACATCTTTTCTATGTCCATATACGTACTTGGCTAATTATGCTTGCGGATATACAGGACAGTTTTCCTAGAACGTGTGTAGCCTAGATAATTCTAATCCTACTCTCTTCCTACTTGAGGGGGGTGGTTGGGGGAGAGGGAATTAAACGGCCAAGGCTTACGCACTACAGAACAGGAGCCTTAAGCATAATGATGTTAGGATCCTGCAGATGAAGCAATTTGAGACGGCAAGGCCCGCGTGTACTCACCTCAGGAGAGCAAGTAGATATCCATTTAGTCGTAGCCTCATCGCTTCCTACGGGAGCTGAGTCTGCCCACACCTTTCCTTTGGGTTTCCTACCGATCCTACTGGCAGGAGATAGCAGACAGGAGGCGGACACATGACATCTAGTAGGCAAAGACAGCTCCTACAACGGACATAGAGAAGAGAAGCATTTTGCAAGGGCTGTGTATCAGTAAATCCTGGAATCCGCATGTTCGCTTGTGAGGAGATCTAGCCATGGAAAATGGACGTGCTGCAGAAAGTTCCTGGTCGAGCTTTAGAGATGCTGAGCGCTAGAGATGCTAAGCGATACCACGCAACAGTTCGTATCTTTCACGGTGAGTCAACGAAAGCAACAGGGTGGGCAATACGTGCTAAGATCGTTTCAGAAGCGCTGGGGGGTGGATTTGGCCACGGGCGCCACGTATCCCTCCCTCCTTGTAGAGGACTACTAGTGGGTAGTAAGATTCTCTTATTGGGTTAAGGCAACCTGCCAAGAATAACCCTCAGCTTCCCACGTAAAACTAGGAGTACGTCGCCGGCGCGGAACATCAAGAGGAATCCAACATTGCGCCATTGCGCCATTCATCAAGCCACCACGCGTTATTTACGAAGTCTTCATCGGACATAAGACTCTAACAATCAAATCCCGGCAGACGAACGAGTGCTATCCGCCTGCTGAAGCCAGGGAAAGGCAGAGAATAGAACACTACTAAGCGAAAACTAGGCAAACTATAAACTAGCAATTCTTCTGCGCCGTAAGGGTCAGTGATCAAACATTTACAGAGGTTCCAATGTTCCATTGCATTTGGGATACAAGCAATTGTTTTGTCGCGCGGCTTTAGCGTACTACCCCTCTGTCCTGGCGTTAGTACTACGCACATGGCATGGGGCCCTTGGCACCTGCGGAGTTATTCCATCCGAACCTTGGATTTAGATCCTAGCTACATACCCATCCCAATTCAAGCACTGATACTGCTCCACAATGGCCAGGAGTAGAAAGGCACGACAGACCGTTACCAATCGCCCCTTTGCCCATCCAAGCGGGAACTCCAATGCATAAAAAGTACGAGTTCGAGTTCGAGGGATAGATTTCCAGAGGCGACTAGTGGCTACTACGTAGTACGTAGTGACAGATACCACGTTACTATGGCGGGAGGGGGCCTTGAAGAACGATTAGCTCTCTGCTACTAAAATGCTCACAAAACGCCTTGCTTTTGTGAGCCCTAGTCAGCCCCGGACATCTCCGTGGTAACATGTCTGATGTGAAGCTGTAGCGGTAGCTTGTGAGTTATATCTGTGGCCTTGAAAGCCTTGAGCTAATGTCCTTGAGTGGTCAAGCAGTTTACTACGTAGATCCAGTCAATCAGGCCCAGGAAGGATTAGGGTGGCGTTTCTATGCTACGTCACACAGCATCATACCTAATATTACTTCAGGGCCCCCCTCGTCATCTTCGATACGTGCTGCAGATCGATGTGCGACCCGTAAGGCGGTATGAAATACCGTAATATGCAGCTGTAAGCCAGCCGCTACCCTCCCTGCAACAGGCCCTGCAAATGACCCCTGCCATAGAAGCACACTCGCTAAGGCCACCCTGCATCTGCCAGTTTGGATTATGTAAACAATCAGTTGTGTATGGACGGCCTTTTACGCAGGGATATGGGCTGCAGGAATATATCCACGATGAGGAACGCTTTCTGCTCACTGAAGGCTTTATCTCTTGCCCTCAAGATGCCTGGGAGTCTACTTTGAGTCTGTCTGTTTGTCCCTTGGGTCTGTCTATCTCTTACCATCACCACCTCCTCCATAATACTATTTCAAGTTGACCACCATGGCCGCATTGCATTCTCCTCCTAGATTACCCACCCCTTCCTCCACTGCCAGTCGTCGTTCCGCGGCTCCTCCGGGACCCAAATTGCGAGACAGCTGCCACGCCTGTGCATCCTCCAAGTTAAAGTGTTACAAGGAAAAACCAACGTGCTCTCGTTGCGCAAAACGTGGCCTCACCTGCGAGTACGTTGCTACAAAACGTGGGGGCCGCAAGCACGACAATCGATCGAGCATCAACAGCAACCGCAACAGCACAAGCAACAGCACCAGCAACAGCAACAGCAACAGCAACAGCAACAGCAATACTCCTCCTGCTACCCCAGCTACCAAAAATGTGACCCAGGCTGTGCCGCCATTAAACGGCTGGTTTACCCCCAACTCCACGATCTCGAACGCAGATCCTCCGCCTTCACCAGGCATTATCCATCCATCTCCTAAACCGACCACGTCTGGCGGTTCTGCAAACCTCTTCCCGAATCTCCTCCCCCCCGTGGACCAGTCCCTGGCTTCTGCCTTTACAGACCTGACCACCGACCTCGACGACTTTTTTGCCTCGCCTATATCCTTGTCCCTGCCCGATACATCCGATACCGATATCCTGGGCCCGCCACACTTCTTTCCAACAGGCGTTGACAGCAGCAGCAATGGTTCCACAAACCTTTTCGATACCTTCCCCCTATTCGAAGACGCCATCTCGGAGTTCTTCGCCCCCACTTCCAACCCCCGCTCTCCCCCAAATAGCCGCGCGTCCCCCACGAGCGACGCACAAAGCTATCAAGACACCCACGTAAATGACTCGCCCTGCTTCTGCCTGCTCCGAGCCCTTGGCCTCATGAAGCAACTCTTCCCCAACCCCTCAACCGCTTGCATGACCTCGGCTACACAAGGCCTCAACAAATCCAGCAGCCTTCCGACAATTCAAGATGTGATCGCCCAAAACGCGCAAACCATCGAAGCGGTAAGCGCGATGCTGCACTGCTCCTGCTCGCAGGACGCCTACCTGCTCACCATCATTTCGCTCATCGTGTTCAAAGTGCTAGGCTGGTACGCTGCTGCGGCGCGCAAAGCCCCATCCTCCGGCGACGGCAACCGCAGCATGCAGAGCCCGTGCATATCCCTCTCACGCAGCTCGTCGCACTTGGAGGAGGTGCTCCAGGACTCCGCCGGGCGAGGACTCAGCGCGCATGGCAGCGCAGCTTGTTCTTAGCGAGCTGCACCGCGTGCAGCGCCTTGTCAACCAGCTATCAAGGAAGCTAAAGGTACAGACGGCCAAAAATGGCGGGTTGGCAGATACGCCGAATAGTTTGGGCTACGAGAGTGCGGATAGCGAGATGACATTACCGCTTTCGGCACTGGTGTTGGATCAGTTAGAGGTGGATTTAAGGAAGCGACTTAAGTCCCTATCCTTTGAGATTGTGGAGGGGTTGAGGAGGGGGTGAGGGGTTTATTTTTAGATGGGTAAAAGAGCGTTCACTTGGGACGAATTTTGGGACAGGAATAGATTCTATACCAGCCATGGCAACTGCAACGATTTATCCAGCCTTACATATGTAAAATATATACTCTACCTTTGGCTCCAGTTACTGAATCATGAATTGTTTTGCATTCCTTCCGTTTTACTTATTTTAATAAAAGATGAGATGAGAACCGGTCGGAAAACTGACCTCAGGCAACCGCAAGACACAGACCAGGTTCGAGTACTTGTCGACTCTCTACACGAGATTCGGGTATCCTGCTGGCCGATTTTCCGCTGGTCTCCCCTTCTTCGCCGGTATTCGCTCTCAATTACCGCCTGCATGTGGGCATGAAGACTGATTCCGATGCATTTAAAAAGCGGAAGCCGACCGCCCTACTCTTTCGGAAGTGTGCGGGAAAGCCTACTGACTGTACCTTGCATAGCTAGCCTCTCAAACAGTTATTTGTGGTCGGTGCAATGATATAATAGTGGCAGGTGGTATATATTCTTTTTGCCGCACCTAAGAATCACCAAAGCTTTATTTTTGGACGCAATCGTTTTCAGTTCTAGATTTCTCAGCACCTATTCTCTCCCCTAGCAAAATGGCCCCATACATCCCCTACCGCCTTGACGGAAAAGTCGCCCTCGTCACCGGCTCAGGCCGTGGTATCGGCGCCGCCATGGCGGTCGAACTCGGCCGCTGCGGCGCCAAAGTCGCCATCAACTACGCCAATTCGCGGGAATCGGCCGAGAAAGTCGTCGATGAGATCAAGGGCCTGGGGTCCGACGCGGCGGCCTTCCAAGCCGACGTCAGACAGGTCGCACAGACGACCAAGCTGATGGATGATGTGGTGAAGCATTTCGGCGGCCTCGATATCGTGTGCAGCAATTCAGGAGTCGTGAGTTTTGGCCATTTTGGCGATGTGACCGAGGTATGTGCGCGGGATCAAAACGGCCTGTACAAACAAGCGACGGGATCGGAAAACTAACGATGGGTCCGTCAATAGGAGGAGTTCGACCGCGTCTTCAGCATCAACACGCGCGGCCAGTTCTTTGTCGCGCGTGAGGCCTACCGCCACCTCAACGAGGGTGGCCGTATCATCCTCATGTCATCCAATACGGCCAAGGACTTCAGTGTGCCGAGGCACTCGCTGTACTCGGGCTCCAAGGGCGCCATCGAGTCGTTCGTGCGCGTCATGTCCAAGGACGCTGGGCAGAAGAAGATCACGGTGAATGCGGTTGCGCCAGGCGGCACGGTCACGGACATGTTCCATGAAGTCTCGCAGCATTACATCCCGAATGGTGAGAAGTATACCGCGGAAGAACGACAGCAGGTGAGTTTGCGTGGCTGGCATTGAGCGGGCGAAAGACGACTGACGCAGGGTTAGATGGCGGCGCATGCTTCGCCCTTAACTCGGAACGGGTACCCGGTGGATATCGCGCGCGTTGTTTGCTTCTTGGCCAGCAAGGAGGCTGAATGGGTTAATGGCAAGATCATAACCATCGACGGCGGTGCGGCCTAAACTGTCCATTGAATCTTCTTTGCGCCGGAGTTTCGCATCCAGTACGTGCAAATAAGCAGAATAGATTGAAATGCGTTTGTAAAGGTGGAGAAGCCATAATCAAAATACCATTCTTGTAGTGCAAGATATGAATATATGTCAGAGCCACACTACTATATACTTTTCAATCTCCTTGAGAGAACATATTCGATGTTGAAATTGAGTGTCACAATAATCAGTGTAGACATGTCTCTGAGGAGCCAGATCCGGTACTTACTTGAAAAGATATGCTCCATCAAAGTTGGGTAAGAAACTTATCATTGAATATTTTCCTATAATTATTTATTAAAGTAAGTATATTCTAAATGATGTAATATGAAATACAATCACTCGTTAGAAATCATCAAATAGTGAAAATTCAATAAGTCTAATCAATATGGACCCTTCTTTCTGCCCACATTCTTAGCGCGATTAAATCTAATATTTAGATCTAACTTCTAAGAGATAAAGCTGGAATAGTGTCACCATTATCGTCTTCTGAGAGCTGTCTACTTTCCAAAAATATGCAATTGTTTGAAGGGCACGAAATGGATTACTATTTATCTTCTGGCAATGTGGGATATGGTATATTGGCCAAGTGTAAATCCCCCGCAACGTCCTTGAACATGGGCATCTCATAAATCTCGTTGAACCACTCCGTCAGCCGCGGATACTCTGCATGCAACACTTTATGGAATACCACAAATGCAAACACAATGGTGCCCACTGTGAAAAAGTCGGCAAGCGTCAGCTGGTCCCCAACCAGATACTTGTTCTTCTGCAAGTGGTTCTCGAGGAGCTTGCAGTCTGTGTAGAAGGCACGCAAACAGTCTTCGGTGTTCTTCCGCACAGCCAAGTGTTTGCCGATGAGAGGGAGGACGACGCCTCCGATGGCGGGCAGCAGATCCGAATTCGCCAAGGACATCCATCTGAGGATTTCATAATAGTCTCGGCGGCTGGAGCCAAGGAGGGTCGTCGTGTCGCTCTGTGATGTAACTTTTTTGGCTCGTCAGTCGGTGCGGAAAAGCCCTTCTGTGGGCGAACACGCACTGTACAGAGCGATGGCAATGCATTCGGTCATAACATGGCCATCCGCGCCTACAAAAACAGGCACTTGGCCCAAAGGGTTGATCTGGAGAAGCTTCTCATAGTTCTCCTTGTTTTCTCTCTCTGCATAGACGATATCCAATTTGAGGCCATGCGCTTTCGCGATGGCTAGGATGGCGGTTGTTCGAGGATTGGGCTGAATACGCCGTAAGGATTAGTTTTGGGACGTAATATGGCGGTTCCTCCCATGCTTACCTTGTGGGTGTAAAGCGTGCCGAACGACATCTTGAGTCAGAATTCTCCGTCGTTTTCGCTGGTTGCGGCTGATGTTTGATCGCGTAGTGTTATCTTTACTCGCTGCGATGACTGCCCTCATAATGGCTCAATTCCCGGGTTTCAATTCCCGATCCTTTGGCCCACCGTTTCTGATTACAAGATTTTCCGAGTCCCGATTCCACGATGCAAAAGGTTTTCCATTGCACAAGCTGTGGGGCATGGATCTCTCCGATGGCTGCCCGAGAGCGAGTTGACTGATTGGTCAATTTATGCTATAAATCGTTCCGGCACCTCCGGAAGGAGGCCTGAGACTGCACAGGCCAGTGACGCCTGTGCGAGCGCTCTGTGGGCCTACGTAATATGCTTGGTTAAATAGTCGGGAGACGGATAAGTTTCGTGGCCGGCCTAAGAGTCAGTGCTCTGGTGTAGTGAGATCTACTAACTGTATAAATTCTCGTACAATCAGACGCCGTGCTTCGGGGAACAGCGTAGACGACGAAGAGTAACACCGGGTTCCCATCCAGAATCTCGCTACCGACGTCGCTGTTGTCCTGTCCCAGCACCGCTTCTATTAAACGAAGCGGACGATCACCTCCAATTCGCCTGGGATTAGGCCACCTACTCAGGCGAAAAAGATCGCCTGCCTCGCTAAGCCGTCCATCAGCATGTCGACTCTCGGCGCCCAGGCCACCGCAGTGATCTCCGGGTCCTTTCTCTCTGGTACGAAGCAAAGAACATTACTGCCTGACAGCAGCGAAAGTCTAAACTAACATCTCCCCCAGGAGCCATGATGTCGCTCTCGCTCATGGCCGTGCCTGTTCTCCTCGACACCACCAACCAAGCGCCCCAGCTCTTCCACCAATGGACCCGCATGTACCATTACGGGCACCAAGTGCTGCCCACCCTGGCGGTCGGGACCTTCCTCCTCTACGGCTACACATCCATCAAGAAACGCAGTACTAAACAATCATGGGCCACTTTCGCCCTGGCGGGCATCACCACGCTAAGCATGCTGCCCTTTACGTGGATTTTCATGGTGCCGACAAACAACGAGCTGTTTCGGTTGGAGGAGTTGAGCAAGGCGGAGCCGTTGGTGAAGGGGATGGCTGAGGCGAAGGAGCTGGTGGTGAAGTGGAGCTGGTTGCATCTTACCAGGTCGTTGTTCCCTTTGATGGGGGCGGTGATGGGAACGCTAGGAACATTTGCGAAATAGGCGTAGATTTGAGAAGACTAAGACTATGCTTGGGCTCTTTCGGATTAGCGGAAATACATCCAGAAACAGCGAATTTAGTGTATTTTACGTAGTTGATTTATTCATGGATGATCTGCAGCTCGTGTTCAGCCTGTCCACTAGCGTAGGGTAAGGTGGGATCTGCACGGGGCTAGCGGGGCATGTCCGCTTCGATCTCGCCAATCTGGCCAATTTCTTCAGCTGCTTTAGGTCTAGCACAGGCCCATGTTGCACGGTTGAGCTCGGAGGTGCCATAACTGTGACGCCTTGGCGCGAGGGGGCTGTGTATTTCTTTCCGAGCTTTTATCGAGATAACAATTCCTAGCTTGTTACAATCCCAGCATTCCCACCGGATACACACAGCGTAACAGTCCTGAGTTCCGGATCTGTAAACGCCGAGAACCGGTATATCCGTATCCTTCGCTCTTGGTAAGCTTCCGGGTAACCATACTACTAGTACTACGGTATGGGACAGCGGTTACCATGGTACAGCAATTCAAGACCGTTATTGACAATCCAGCTTGGCAGTCTCAAAGACTATCTGCACACCCAAAAAGATACTGGCCACTAAGCAATGAATACATCTGTCCGGTACGGCAATTGACCCAGCGCCTGCGGGCCGGCTGGCTTCTTGTTTCCGGACTGGTATTGTGTCGTAGGCATCCTCTCTATATGTTCTATGAAAGAGGTCGAAGTGATTGGTATTCTCCAGTCGTCACGTGCCTTCATCTCTCCAGCTGTGCAGCGCCATGTCGTTCTTTCTGTTATTAGTCGTGTGTTCGTTCATGACGCCCGTCGGGGCTTTTCTTTTGTCGTTGTTATTACCGGGAAAGAAGGAGAAAGAGCATGAGGAGGCCCTCACTGAGGAGTCGGCTGAGATTGATGGAGGCGTTTGGGAGCGCTTGTCTGTGTTTGAGCACATTGAGCAAGGCTTGAAGAAGAATCCGGATGGGCCGGCTGTGATTTGCACGTTTCAGCCTGCGGATTACCTTGAGGACTTGGTACCTTGGGATGCGAAAGTTCAGCGGCCGGATTCGTTATGGCAACAGCATCAACCCAATGGCGTCCTCGAGGACCAAAACAACGACCACCAAAATGTCATGCCCAACGGTACATGCCTGATCCTTAGCTACATCCAACTCCACCGCACCGCCCTCAACCTCGCGGCCGGCCTCCTTGCCAATGGCGTCCAGCCCAACACCACTATGCTCATGCTCATCCCTAACGGCAGCGAATACGCCCTCCTCCTCTGGACCTGCATCCTGCTGCGCATTACCTACGTCAGCCTCGACCCTGCCTCGCTCGACATCTCAGGTATCACTATCCTCAAGCACACGCTGCAAACGCTCAAACCGCAGCTCGTTGTCGCGCCCGATGCTCTCAGCGGCAAGGCCCTCGACATCGCTGTATCGGAGCTGCAGCTGCCTCAGCCCATTCGCCTCTGCCTCTCCTCTCCCGGGACCCGTGGCTGGAAATCCCTCGTCGACGTATCCGCTGATGGGGCGAAAAGCCCCGTCGACGAAGCCGCCCTTGTCGCTGCCGCACGACACGACAACCCAGAGCGCATCCTCTCTGTCATATACACGTCTGGCACATCCGGTCGCCCAAAGGGCTGCCCCATGCGTGTAGCCGGCATGTCCCACGTGCTGCATTCGCAGTCCTGGCTTGTGGACTCGGAAGTCGGCGCCTTCGCCCTCCAGCAGGCGCACAACTCGCGGGGCATCGCGCCAGCGCAGACACTGCAAACCTGGCGGGCGGGCGGGGCTGTGGTGATGACGGGACAAGAGCTCAACGTCGCCGCCGCCGCCAAGGCGATTAAGCAATTTGGCGTGACCTTCATCGCGATGACGCCGCCAATGGTGCACGAAATGGCAGCGGAGCTGGCTGCCAGGCCTCTTGACGTTAGCTTTGTGAAGAAGATCCAGGTCGGCGGGGATGCCGTCACCAAGGGTGTACTGATTAAGTGTGCGGCGCTTTTCCCGCGGGCGCAGGTATGCGTGAATCATGGCATGACAGAGGGCGGCGGGTCGTTTGTGTGGCCCTTCTTCGACACGCCGGCTTCCAAAATCCCGTACTTTGGTGAGATTTGCCCCATTGGGGCGGTAGCGCCTGGTTCTGTTATTCGGATCTGGGATACAGAAAAGAAGTGCGTGGTCAGGAAGGGGGAGCTGGGAGAGCTGCACATTTTATCTGGAAGTATTATAAGGCATTACTGGGGAGGCAGGTCGGAGGAATCGTTTTACAATGATAGGAAAGGTAGGTGGTTTAACACGGGGGATATTGCCATGGTGGATAGGGATGGGCTGGTGTTCATTCTAGGCAGGAGGAAGGATATGATCAAGCGCGCGGGTGTGGGCATCATGCCCGCGGCAATCGAGAGTTCTATTGAGGCCTTCACTGGCGCGCAGGTAAGCAAGAGTTACCGTTTTTCAAATGCAGCCAACTTGCTAATTGCATGTCCGTGAAGACGATTGTAGTGCCAGCTCCACATCATGTTCTTGGTGCCGAACCATTCGCTGTGCTCGACTCATATAACGGCAAAACTGAAGCGCAAATCAAAGATCATGTCCGGGCCGCGTTGGGCAGAGATTACGCGCTTGGTGGGCTGGCGTCGTTGAAGCAGCTTGGCTTCGCCGAGTTCCCGGTTAACCTGACGCATAAGGTTATCAAGTCCGAGGTCCAGACAGCGGTGGTGAAGCATCTCGAGAGAATGACGAGAGGAGATGGTAAGGTGGAATAATAAAATTTGTTACCATGTTACTAGTAAATAAGTAATGAAAAAGAGGGGTAAGTTAGATATAGTACTGCCAGAAAAGCTGGAAACTTCATATGATAATGAAAATGAAAAATATTTAACTAATTTTATATTATTATTTTTTACTTTAGGCTGCTAGACAGAAATATATGTAATAATCAATTCCCAAATCGTGACTAATATAAAAGAGTCTAGGTGTTAAGACGAGAAGAAGAAGGAGAAGGAGAAGGACAGACTGCCATGTCAAGTTTTGTACGGAGATGTGTGTTGTTTTCGGTTGTTAGTAGAATTTCAATTATGAGTCGTGACCACAACAGGTAATAACCCGAGTTTCATGGAGCAAGTGAGTACAATCATAAACAAGCAGATATTTCTCCCGATGTTCTATGTATTAATGAGCACGCTAGGCAGGCCCCGTCGACGGCAAGTAAGGATGTAACCAGGGAAAAAGATGCCTCATCAACCCCATCAAAATACACATAGGGGTCCCTCTCGGAAATTTGGCCCCGACCCCGCGCGTCTTGTTCACCACGCCGACATTCCTCCCATCATAACGCCCCTCGTCATCATTTGCCGCCTCGATCATGCCTGCCGAGAGATCGAGATAGCTAATAAAGCTCTCCTCCTCGTCGAGCGTCAGCCTATGGCCACGCGAGATATCCGGGGACAAGCCCGCGGGCTTGATGAAGATGGTGGAGACCCAGTCGGCATGGGAGCGCAGGAACTCCTCGGTGCGCTGGAGGTCTGCGTAGACGTTCGAGGCCGAGGCGAGCAAGATGGGGCGGAGCCAAGCGGGCATGTCGCGCGAGAGGTGGTCGTCGATGGTTGCGGAGCTGAGCAGGAGCAGCTTGGGCAGCTTGACTCCCGCGCCGGATTCGGCCTTGATCTTCTGCAGCGCCTGGATCACGGCCGCGGCGCTGTCCTGGCTGAGCCGGCACCCGGGGATGTTGTCGTTGGTCGTCACCACCAGGAACACGGCTTTGGTGCCGCGCACGCAGTCGGCCAGGAGCTCGACATCGTAGATGCTGCCTTCGAACACGCGCACCTGCTTGTTGTCGACGACTTGGGGGAGCAGACGGTGCAGCTTGGCTTTGTTGCGGCAGTAGGCGTGGATCTTGTTCTGGGGTGACTGGAGGAGGTTCTGGATAATGGCGGAGCCGCAGTTACCGGTGCTGCCGAGGATGGCGTAGGTAGCCATGGTGATGTTGATAGTGATGGTGATGGTGATGGTGTTGATGCGTGAGAGTGTGGTGTTTGGTCAACGGGCCTGGCTTTTTTAAGCATACGGCCTTTCTGTAATGCATGCAACCCTGACTGACCATGACGCTTACTGCGGTGACCAGATATGCGGCAGTGTGCACATTTCGCCATGGTCGAGCTCCGACCGGATGGGGACCCGGAGAGTTCCACTGCATGTCGGAGAGCGATGTAGGTAGTGGGCAGCAACGGGCGTAGATAAACTAAATCCACTCCCGATGCATCCACTCTTCTGCGCCAGGATGAATCTGATCATCATTGATTCCACCCACGACTACGTACGGAGTACAGACGCAGTTTTGGATCCTTGAAAGTCAGGACCAGACTCTTTAATTGGGGGAGCGTCACATGATAAATCTCAACGAGGGACCTAGAAGCTAATGATTATTAGAGTCATATAATACTGAAATTAATAAATTATGTAATCATTCTATCTGTTGATGTTAAATATTATCATTTTGTTAATATTACTTTCATCAGTTTAATTATCTCAAATAATCTTGCAATAGTTTTTATTTTAAAATAGTATCATTAGTATGTAAACAATTATGATATTATTTCTAGAGGCCCCTATCTAGCATCTTTCACTACACTCAGATCTGATATGTCATGTAACCTCTTACCCACTAAACAGTGCTGCGAAACAACACTAATGTCATTCTTTTCACTGGCGGGCTCGTGCATGTCGGGATTAGCGGAAACCGACCTAAGTCCATATGCGACAATGCAGCAATTAAATACAACCCAGACGTTACCTTCTCTGAGCCCGTTCAAATCATCGATAACTCTTCACACATCCTTCTCACCGTACCTCTACAGCTGCGCGTCATGGGCTTCTTTTACAGTCAATTATTCAAACGGCTGCCCTACCCTACGGGCTCTTTCGTTGGCAAAACCATTGTTATTACTGGTAGCAATGTCGGCCTTGGAAAAGAAGCGGCGCGCCACTACGTCCGCCTGGGCGCTAGCCGGATGATCCTTGCTGTGCGTAGCTTGGAGAAGGGCCATGCTGCCAAGCAAGACATCGAAGCGTCTACCAACTGTGCAGAGGATGTCATCCAAGTCTGGCAGATTGATATGGGCAGCTACGACAGCGTGAAGCGGTTCGCCTCGCGGGTCAACTCCGAGCTGGACCGCGTCGACATCTTCCTCGCCAACGCCGGCATCGCGCGCTTCGAATACTCAACCACCGCGGACAATGAGTCACAGATCACCATCAACGTCGTCTCGACATTCTTACTGGCCGCGCTGGTCATGCCTAAGCTGAAGGCCACGGCGGCCAAGTACCACACACGGCCCACGCTCACCATCACCACCTCCGAGGTGCACGGCCACACCACGTTCCCGCAGAGACTGGCGCCTGACGGCCAGATCTTCGCCGCCATCAATGACAAGGAGACGGCGGAGAAGCACTACGAGGAGATGTATCCCATCTCCAAGCTGCTCCAGGTGTTTGGCGTGCGCTACATCGCCGACAAGCATCCCGCCTCCACGTTTCCCGTCACGGTGAATTGCGTCAATCCGGGACTGTGCCATTCGGAGCTGTCACGTGACGATCCCACCATGAAATACACCATCCTCAAGTTTGTTTTGGCACGCTCGACCGAGGTCGGTAGTAGAACACTATTTCATGCTGGAGCCCAGGGTGCGGACTCGCATGGCCAGTATTTGAGCGATTGCGAGATTGCGGAACCGGCTGCAGTGGTTACCAATGAGGAGGGTAAGAAGGCGCAGGACCGCGTGATGGCCGAGCTGGTGAAGAAGCTGGACGCGATCCAGCCGGGGGTGTGGAACAACATCTGAATAAGGGTAAATGATAATGAGAGGAGCTGTGGCTGGCGCCGGTGTATAGATAGCCGCCTTTCTCCTTTCGAGGCTTATTTTTGACTCAATGACTCTTTTTTTTACCTTTTCGGTGAAGTTCTTGTTGTGACTGTGTTGTTTGGAGGTGCTGCTGAAGCAACATCTATATTCCCTGCTCTATAATCCCTGCGACCACATTTCATCCAGCAGATTCTTCACCATCCTTAACCATCCTTGTACACCGCCTCTGTCAGCCATGACACAGACTTGTCCCTGACATAAAATCCGTATTCATGAGCTCAGCTACCACCACCGGGTGCCTGAACGCCACCCCATACTTCTCTTGCGTAAGCGCCTCGGGATCGTGCCTGATATGTTCGTATCCAAGCGAGGTCCTTCCAGACGCCAACCCCAATTCGTGTGCTCGTTTCAAGCTGCCAAACTCACCAAGCGGCTATCTCCTGCGTCCAGTCCCCGGGCTGATAGCGCAGTGGATTTAAGGCACTTGGACGTAAGGCGTGCATGGCAGGGCTCCACCCTAGTTTCAAGCAGATCGCCAGCGTGATTAGGTCGTCGGGCGCCCCTGCCGCACCATTGCCCGAAGTCGGAATGAAGCTGTGAGCCATGTCGCCACCTACACCACATGGCTCGCTTGACGAGGTCCAATCGCGGCGCAGGCCCCGTCTGGCTGATCTTCTGAAGCCTTCGAAAGGCTTTGTGATGTGGCTGCATTCTGATCGGTGATTGTTGTCTAGCGTTTTGGATCGAATGCATGCTTCCCATCTACGTCATTGACTCTGTGTTGAGTCTTGATCCCGAAGCACAAAGAGCCTCTGCGTGCGTCATAGCTTCGGCGGCAGATAAGCTCAAAAATAGTATGCGCAGAGAGCACAGCTCTGCTAGTAGGTCTCCCAAGTACGGTTGCATGCTCTGGTGTGTTTCGGCGTTAGACATCGCATCGGAATTAGAATCCTACCATGATCCTCCAGAAGAATGCTTGGGTAGGAACAGTACAGACTCTATCGGATGTCACCCTGATTGGGAGTCAGAAGTTAGACCGAAAAGCTGGGAGTTGATAAAGACACCAGTCATCCCGCTTTCAATCCAGGAAATACATGAATCCTTCTTCACGAAACATTGATAGAGAGTCAAGAACTAGACTGAAGAGCTCTGAAGTTGATAAGATACCAGTCATCTCTTCAAGTCAGGGAACAAACATCTTTCTTTACAACTCAGAGATGGAGAACGAAGCCCCCAAGAAGCATAAGGGCGGTTACAGGCAGATCAACAAGACGCTCAACATCTGCGCTTTCGAGGACTATCTGGAAGCCCAACTGTCACACCTGCCGCAAATAGCAGACATAGAGCAAATCAGCCCGCGGGTGATTCGGGTGCTGGGACAGAATGCTGGAAAGGTAAGCATTCATGGGCGTGGTTGTTAAGCAAGACCAGGCCGCTAACGATATTGCCAGTTCACGCTCCAAGGCACAAACACCTACATTGTAGGAACCGGCTCGAAAAGATTGATCATCGACACCGCCCAAGGCATCCCAGAATGGGCCAACTTGATCTCCTCGACACTCTCTAACTCCCAATTCGCCCTCTCCCACGTATTGCTCACTCACTGGCACGGTGACCATTCGGGTGGCGTCCCCGATCTCCTGCGCCTCTACCCCAACCTCTCCAAATCCATCTACAAACACAGCCCCGGCAAAACACAACAGCCTATCCTCGACCGTCAGGTCTTCAAAGTCGAAGGCGCCACCGTGCGGGCGGTGCACGCCCCCGGCCACTCGCACGACCACATGTGCTTCATTCTCGAGGAAGAGAACGCCATGTTTACTGGAGACAATATCCTGGGTCACGGTACGGCGGCGGTGGAGCAGCTTAGCACCTGGATGGATTCGTTACGCATCATGCAGAAGCACAACTGCGCGATTGGATATCCCGCCCACGGCATGGTGGTGCGCAACCTACCGGGGAAGATCAGGGGCGAGCTGGCGTCCAAGGCGAAGCGCGAGACACAGGTCTTACAGGCATTGACCAAGATCAAGAAGTCCCTAGGGCGGGGGAAGGGCAGTGTGACGGTGAAGCAGCTGGTTACGGCGATGCATGGGGACAACCTGGATGTTCAGGTTAGGGAGATGGCGATTGAGCCATTCATGGAAGAGGTGTTGAGGAAGTTGGCGGAGGATGGGAAGGTGGCGTTCGAGGTCAGGGGCGGGGAAAAGAAGTGGTTTGCCATTCAGATGATTGAATAGACTTAGACCGTATATACCCAGCGTGCATAGAGCTAGAAATTGCTATTGATATGTCCAACGACATCTTTTGATGTATTCTTGGTCCATCATCCCTAAATGTCGAGGCTGGGCTGCGGTCAAGTTGGCCAATGGGCGATGCTGCTTGGCAATCGGCCAGGAAGTTGCTACGTGATGAACAGCACCACTACTGATACTAGTTAGTAAGTTAGGCTGCTAAACCCCTGAAACAGACCAAGAAGGCTTATGTTGATTGGCATTAGAAGGGATTAGGCAGCTGGCGGGGTCGTGAACTACTACGTGGGTGGCGGGAGGATCAGCCACGTTAGCATGATCCGCTGTAACTTACAGACTACATCTGCACTCTCCAGCACGCCATCGCAGCCATTTCCGAGCCTCAATCCCAGACCCTAATCCCAGGCCCTAAAACCGCGCCTTAATCCCGGGACCAACGCACACATGCAAGAAACAATTGGTGTCGCTCTTGGCCAATCATCGATTCAGATCTACACCCCTCAAACCAATTGCCCAGTGAGAAAAAGATCCAGGGAACAAAACGAGCATCGAACAGTATTACGTAGTGCTACGTAGCTACACCAGGTCTCGGGCTCCGCCATGCCTACCAGATGGCAACATGTTTCCCCGAAGAGAGGACGGACGCGGGAATTGAATGCAATACTTGCTGGTCGTGCAGCAACCGCAACCGCAACCGCACGTCGTACTATAGTAGTGGTAAACCACAACCGCAGCCTGCAATGTAACAAACATCTTGCTTGGCATATTTTGCTTTCCCCCTCCCACCGCTCTTTCCAAAATCACCCACCCCACCTCAGCCATTCGATGAAGATACGAGGTGGTAATATCTTGCTTTTTCTCTTCACACTATTTAAAGAAATCCCATCTCGAAACAGGAAAAAAGTGCCGCCGATGTTATCGTAGCGTAGGATCATAATCTGACTGCAGAACCCATGGTCACCAAGCAAATCGGTTGCATTGCCCGGTACCCTTGCTACCATGCTGGTCCCATCTACTCCGTACATTATTGGAATTCCGTTTTCTGGATGCCTGTCATGCAAGATATTTCAAATCGACCCCATGAAGAGGTGAAAGGAACAGGTTGGGGAAAAATAAAATACAGCACAACGTTGTCTAGCATGTTATTCAGCCGACTCGACACAAACGAAAGTAAGTCGAGACCGGTCGATGATTCCTCTGCTAACAGTCCTTCATCCCATCCACCACCTCGGCATCCCTGATGAACTCTGTAATCCAACCGATGGTCATCATGCTCCTCTTGGTGTCGGCAAACTTCTCGTGGTCCCCGACCAGATGCTGCTTGTACCACGGATCCTCCTTCATGCGTTTGTAATCATCCACGCTCTTGAAGACAACCTGGCTGAAGCAGTCGAACTCGGCCAGGTTGGCCATCTGGTGATCGAATAGATGACCCATCAGAGCGCGCGTCTCGGTTGTGTTGTGGATCTTTATTTTTTTGGTTCAACTCTTAGCTAGGGTAGAGGTGTCGGAGGGGAAGGAAAGTAGATCTCACCATGGTCCACCGCTTTACGCCGTATTTCACCATCAGGC
Source organism: Endocarpon pusillum Z07020 (assembly GCF_000464535.1). Lineage (NCBI taxonomy): Eukaryota > Fungi > Ascomycota > Eurotiomycetes > Verrucariales > Verrucariaceae > Endocarpon > Endocarpon pusillum. Next base: position 72,536 of record NW_006916662.1, read on the forward strand.
CTTTTGTCATCGGCGCTGAGACTTGTGTCATGTGATGTCTGTAGTCCTCTTCGCTCATACCGGGTCGACGGTAGCCGCAGATAGTAAGGCAGAGGAATTGACTGTGTGGATCGCCCTGAGGGGGCGCTGGGATTTCTGGAGCCTCACCCATGTTGGTAGTAAGGGAGAGCTTTGGTGGAGTAGGGTGGGAGACATCTTGGAAGGAATGGTATGTCGTGTTATTAAGAGAGCAGAGGGTGGGCCCTGGATTACTCGGCAGCCTATAGCGGCATCGTTCTGAGATCGCGAATTGTGAGGTCCGAACCCCAGGTCGATCGCCGAAGGCTTGAAGATTGGAGAGAGAAGCACAACTAAGCTAAGCTTCTCTCAGGTAGCCAGCTGCAAAGAGTCAGCGGGCAATTAGTTTGTGCGTTGAATTGAATCATTCGGCTTTTTCTACAACCATTTCCGCGTTCTACTACCTAAAGGACTTTGCCAGGCCAGTACAGGTCTCTGCGAGTAGCTTACAGACTAAAATGAAAACTAAGAACTGTGATGTAAGTTTCATTCGTGCACTGATTCCTCCCGGAAGCGGAAATTACTCCTAAAATGGCATCTTTATCGCTCAGAGCGTCTGAAAGCTTCTTCAGAAACACGAGACCCACCCTTTCTCCACGGCAATAGCGGTTGGTGTTGGGGTCGAAGGTTTTGACTGTCCGATAAAGCTGAAAAAGTTTTCGCTTCATACATTGTCCTGCACTTACGAGCTGGTGTTCGCACTTAACACGAACCGCCGGAACCCTCGAGCATTGTCCTGACGGATAGGCTTTGCAAGCAGCGTCTTATGCAACAATGAGCTACGGGCAGTGTTCTAGGCAAGGGAAGGCCCGAAACATCTGAAGTGGTAGCTAATCCTGCTGCATAAGAATGATTTCAACTCTCCTAGAGCAGAAAAGGCGGTGGGCGTTTGAGAAGAAACTCCGTCTTGGTAGTCCACTGTTGCGACCCCAAAGCAGCATACGACATCATCTGGCGACGAGTGCTCTCGGAAGTGACCCGATGACTCTACTGTCTGTTACGCTGTCTGTAGCAGCAATTTTTGCTGCAGACTCATTACAGCAGCCTCGGGCAATGACTTTTGAAGAACCAGTGATTGGAGCGATCAACGTCACGAACAAATTGCGCTCAAAAGAAGCCCCCATTCTTGTGCGACGGAAATCTCTTGTAGATTATCGGGTCTCCGGTAACCCCTCATGCATTGAAAGGCCGTCCCAAATAAATCCCAAAGCTCGTCGGTGGAGTCTGCCCCGGCGTGTTTGCAACCCATCCCAAAAAACAGCGATGGCATCAGGCGGGTAACGGGCCTTGCTCGCTTCTTGATGGCCCGTGAACTTCGAGGTTTCAATCTGCGATATGTTTAATCCGGCCCTGCGGACATTAGATATTGAAATAACATCTAAGAGCCTGAAGGTGGTGACGCCCCCATCCTCGATGTGGAAAAGCGTACTCATCGTCGATGAGATTGTACTGCGTCAGTCGGCTAGTTTGGCTAGAAGGATTGCAGCAGCAACCTCAGCCAAATGACCCTCGGAAATGAGCTCGCTATCAAATTATTCCTGAGCGGCACCACCAGCCTTCCTACTGTGGGTAGTTGCAAATTCCTCGTGGATTTGCAGAGTTGCACCACCTTTTCCAAAGAACTGTCGAGCGCCGAAGAATAAAATCTTCCTTAGAGCTCGATGGCTTAAGCTAGTAGTCCGTCCACAGCCAGGTCACCAATGATGGAAGTCTCAGCGGAATTTGGAACTGTGAAGGTAACGTTATTGTCGTCAACGACTCAACGGTGACGAAAATATATGCCTTACAGAGTCAGATATGAACAGACATCTTCTGCTAAAGCTATGTGCGGCATAGTTATACTTACCCTTTGGTAGTGGCTTAAAATCTCTGTAAACTTCTCTTTCCCCGGCGTCAGAGTTCCGCGAGACAGACCGTCTTGCCTCTGAGACGACCTTGACCTTGAACCATGTGTCAACGTAAGCGCTGATACAAAGTGAGAGTCTTGAACCCACAGCGCCAAAGATGCAGACATCCTCTTCATTGCTCGAACAGGCCACAGCCACATTAAACAAGATTCCCGCACAGAATCCTTGGATGCCGCTGGTCTGTAATTTTTCAAGCAAGTCCATGTGGACCCACGCTGCATTCTGTGCTAGCCAGATAACGAAATTTTATGTATGATGACAGTAAGAGGCGTGTATATGGTCTGGGGTGAGGGTCACCTAGACCCAACAGCATCACCTTTATCGAGCCAGTGCCCCCAGGCTTGCAGGGTTTAAGATCGGCGACACTTAAAGCAGGATCAGACTGCACAAACACAATCCAGAAATTAGGCAGATTCCTGATGGCTTGGGGTAAGGTGTAGAAAATAGGTTCGCAGAGTAATGAAGACCTCAAATGTGAGGTTTGTTGTGGATAAGGCCCATTGGTTTGCGGATGGAACACGAGAAGCGAAGGTAAAGCCATGACCTAGATAGAGATGATAGATAGTGATTGAAGAATTGTACTTACCTCTCCTTACATGGACGAACAGTCACTTTACAGTGCCGTCATCCAAAAGAAACGGAGCACAGGTGGTCTACCTCACGTGCAGAACATCAGAGCTGAAAACTGAGCGCTATCGAAGGCAACTTGCAATAAGCCCCGTCTCAACTCTTTGAATCTGGTCCCAGGTGGGTCTTCTCGTGGAGCTTCTTCTGGAGGTCCCGCTTTACGAAAGCCTTCCCACCGCTTCTCTCGGCCGCGAACGAAACTTACTCCTGAATGAGTGCCAAATTGAGCCTGAGGCGATAACGTATGAGACGTCCGTGTTTCCAATGTACGGTTGTGCCGAAGGTTAGTGGTATGATATGTAGAGAATGAATTGCGAAGATAAATGGGGAGCTATACGTCCAATATGGAGCGAACTTTAGAAAGCAACAAAGAGTAGAACCCAACGAGCACCTCCACGAAACCAAGTAGCACCAATAAGCAATATGAAGCGAACATCGAGTATTTATTCAAGAATTTATGTGCCAACCAGCATGTTGTTTCACTTGGAAAATCCGGCTTCACACCGGCGAGCAACATATGCCGCAATCAAATCCTCATCTATAACGTTCATACATCTCAAATACCAACTGGCCTTGCTTACGTTACCTGTGCCCATAATGATCTCACCATGCGCCATACGCTCGAAGTCTCCAGCAAAGAATCTAGCCAATTTCTTTGCCGGGTTTTCGTTGACTCTGTCCGGAATCGCCAGGATTGGCGAAAGCCATTTGCTATACGGCAGGAAGCCGGGTTCAGTAATCATCAACTGCGAGACCACAGGGGTGAGACCTTCATGCCATGAATGACGGATCGCGTTTTCGAGGTGCAAGGTACGTTGCTCTGAGTTGGATGCCAGAAGCAAATCTACCAAGACTTGAGTGGTGTAGTCAACAGGTATCGACGACAGCATTCAATACAGTTTAACAAGGCGCCAATAAGCTAGGACGACTTCACTAACGCAGGAAGTGTTTCGGCCAATCCTTTTCGCGCCAGTCAATTGACCAACACATACAACGACTGCATAAAACTCACTGCGGTAGTACAATCATTCTCAGACATCGTAATTTCTGGGACAATACGCTTTCTGTGCACCTCAGGATACTTGCTAACAACAGCAATGAATGATACAAAGACGAACCTTGGCCAAGCAATTGGCCGACGAGTCTGTACATACCTACAGAGGTCAAGGAGGTTCCGTAAACCCTGGCCTGGGCCTCAAAGGACGGAGGGAGCCTTTTGAATTCCATTGGACACGCGGTGTGTAGAATATGGGCCACTCGCCGTTGGACAAGCCCAAGCGAAGCGCAGTACTATTTGTCTAGATAGCTTTGATATTGGACTAAGCAGGTACACAGGAGCCCCTGGCTACAGCAGCTTGCTTGAAACGGTCCTCAGGATGGCTTGGGTCGCTGTTCGAGGACATTCGGTTAAGACAGATGACTCTGGCTACAGACGATGTATTTGCAGGGTACGCAAGCACTTGTAAGCGCAGGCAATAGGTGCTACCTGTAAGCAGGATTGTGGATTCTTCGTCCAGTGTTGCTGCGCCTGGGTCTGGTGGCTGAATCGCGTACAGATCAACATATTTCCTATCAAATCCTCGTGTTCGGTAGAGCGCTTGCCTTCAAACGAGGCTACTCAACATCACGAGTGATGGTCTTAACTCAGATAAGCTCTGATGAGCCCTCCTGTGACACGTAGACCATTGACAGTAATAACCGACGTAATTGCAATGCTTGAAAATAGTCCGTTCTCGGTTCAAAGAGATCGCGATCATGCGTCATTGTGGGGAGGAATTTGCCAATCAAGACGATCAACGATAACTTCCTTGATGCTTGCTTCTAGCTGAGTAGTATCCAAGGAAGCCATAGAGCTATTGGTGATGGATTCTTCCAGTTCTCTGTACGCCTGTAAGGATTTCTTCCCCAAAAGTTTTATAGACCTCTTTACGCAGAACTGAGCCCTTGTCTGTTCGCGGTATAGATTTGCCTTTCGGTACGATCACAATGGCTGTTCTAAATTTAAATCCGGGCATGCGCATCCATCCTCTCGTTTGCGTACTGCATAGTGGGGAAAATCTTGTTTTTGAACGAATTGTTATACTGCCGATCGATGTTCTTTATCGTTTCAACAGAATCGCAAGCTCGAACTGATTCTGTCCAAAAGTAATAACTACCTTGCACAACTCACATTCTGAAAGCAAGACCTCAAGAACGATCGGAACGACCTTCTCCGCAGTAGCAAGGCTGATCAGATCATCATTTGTCCCAATAGCGTCGAAAACCGTATCAGATCTTGTGGGGTTGCGGAACAGCTGGTGTTGTACCTCGCATGCTGCACCCCACCTGAACCGATGTGCCACCAGTTTGGGCGCCATAGTGGTTGAGAAGCATTACACTGAATGTCGCGAGGTTCTCGCTGATATATAGTTTCAGCGGAACGTCACGGAATGCGACGAACCGCAGGGCCCGTGAAGTCTTGATGCCCATACCATACTCAAGGAAAGCGATGTCTTCCAAGACAGATGGCACTGTCATCAACAAGCTTGGCTTGGCAATCTCCAGAATCCCATTCATCTCCCCGCCAGAGGAGGTGGGGGATATAGGAAGACACAGTGACGTCTCAATACCCTTTGACGGACATCATAAGTTCAACTTTAAGCACCTAGTCAACATGGAATTACCAGAAATTTGTTGGATCTCCATGAAACCCGGGTAGCATGCCTCTTAAGGGTAAGAAATCTGCTTGAACCCACATGTTAAAGAGGTAGAGTGGAACGATTAATATGCTGGGCCTCGTTTTTGCTGGAGAAGGCATGAGCAGCTGCGAGTCCGAGCAAGTACTGACGGGATTGGTAAATGGGCTTCAAAAACCCGGTTTTCCATGAAGAATGCAGGATAATAACCTGAAGGTCTGTCTTGTCGGTGTGATAGCCTGGAACCGCAGATGCTCCTCTCAGACAGGGCCGGTGCTCCATTATGTCCCCAAAGAGATCGTAGGGGTTCCTCTACACAGAGTGGGGACAGAGGTCGTCTCACTGGACTAAACCTCCTTCCTCCTGAGCCGTGTCGTATAGACGAGGAGAGGCGACCATCGACCGAGCCACGGTGGTGGCCAGGAGATGAGAGATAGCTGTGGGGCTCAGGCGGGCAGAGAGAAGGAGCACAGGTGCTCCTAGACTCATGAGGATTAACAAATGTACTCATAACCCGATATCACTCTCCATGGGCACGGCCACAGGAGGAAATTTGGTTAAGGAGTCAATCTATCTTGGTTATGGGAGTTCCAACTCGTTGACACTTTTCCGGAGCCATCCTTGACACCGAAAGACGGCATCCCTAAGCTGGCCGTGGAGACGCTTAGGAGGTGTAACGATGTGTCGCAGCGTTCGGGCCTGCTGACAAAACAGATAGTTTGGGTTATGTTTCGTATTGTATTCGACAAGATAAGAAGCATCCGGATAGAAGAGGCCTGCGCACTGGTGCTATATGTCGGGAACCAAAGCCTCGCCGGGATGAAGGAGAAAGGCTATAGCTATCAATGTTGGGATCGCAGAGTCGCAGAGTCGAACAGTTCGACATTTTGCTAGGGAACTGCCGCTCCGACCTCGTATGGATCGAGATGAGCGAACAGAGACTTGATTGAATGTACGCCGTACTGGGAACCCGGGACGATGGAAGTTGGTCTTAGAAGACCTGATAGATGATACAAGTACATATATGGCGGCAGTGACATGGTAACGAAAATGTACCGTATTCACTTGGCGTGTATCAAATGTTTTCAATATACGCTAACTAAATGAAGCACAGCTAGTTGTTCTTGTACTAGTGTTGTGCTAGTTTCTGATGGCAAAGTGCTTACCAAACAGCACAAAGGAGGGGCCCTCCAGCCTTAGAGATAACCTAGAATAGGGGCGGTAAGAAGGCACTCTAAGGATGCCATGATGTCTAGCTAAATATTCTGCTGCTTGCCACAATGAATACCTACGCATCCTCGTTGCCCCACACAAGCCGCACCAAGGCAAACCGACTTGCTCCTCGACAACATATTGCCAAGGCTTTAGAGGCCGAAAGACTGAATTTCAACCTACTATTACTAAGTAGTAGCAGTTGAATCTGAGGTAACGTTGAATCTGATGTCCCACGCCAAGCCGGGTGTCGCTATTTTCCTCTTTCTCTTTACAATACCGGGCTCCGATTGCAAATATTTTTAGCCAACACGATGTCTCTTGTCCGACCAGATTTAAATGAGATCCAGTATAGAGCTCTTCGGAGGAGTGCGATGTAATATAACCGGAACATACCAATCCCAGGCTCAGTACGCTCTTTACAAACCCTCATATAAGGCCCCTGACTTGGGTAGTTAGCAGAAGATTGACGTCTGCTACCGTCGTAGTCAGTCTTATTTTTCGACATATACTTCATCGTCTCCCAAGTCTATCATTGTGACAGCTTTGTCAGCGGCTGTGCTCAATTACAACTTCAGCGTCATGTTTCCAGCTCGCTTTGATGCCCTTTCGTGGATAGATTCTTCATATTGGGTTTCAATCCTCCTCGTTGCTCCACTGCTACTGATATCCTTTTACCTTTACAAGACCTGGGCAAAGCTACGCCATATTCCGGGCCCCTTCTTCGCTCAGTTCACCGACTTTCCACGCTTCTTGTGGGTAAGGTCACGGAAGGCGCACGAGATCCACATCGATCTCCACGCAAAATATGGCAAACTGGTTCGGTTTGGGCCGAATATGGTCTCTGTCGGAGACCCGTCAGAAATATCCAACATATACAGGATGCATACACCCCTTCTGAAGGTATGCCATACATCCGAGATAGAATTGTGATACCCGACAACGTCGCTGTTCAATGACATAGTTCCGCCGGGAAATGAGCTGTCTTTGTGATCTCAAGCCCTAAGCTATCTTCTATTGGCTTACTTGTCGTCCACAGTCAGATTTCTACCATGTCATCCTGCCCATGTCCAAAGGAAAAGTCATGCCTGGCCTCTTTGCCACTCAGGACGAGGCCCTTCACCGGACCTTAAAGAAACCGATTGCGAGCATATATTCGATGACGAACCTTGTCTCATTCGAACCATTTGTCGATTCCACCATTGGCGTCTTCTTTGAGCAGCTCGACAAACGGTTCGTCAAAACAGGAGCTGTTTGTGATTGGGATGTCTGGCTCCAATATTTTGCGGTAAGTTGAAGTTGCTAAGCATCTTAGGAGGGAAGAGAGAACTGTGCCAAGCACATTTGGATCTGGGCTCATGAGTGCTTGCTGATATGAGGATACTCCATAGTTCGATGTTGTCGGTGAGCTCACCTTCTCTCGGCGGCTAGGCTTCCTGGAACGCGCAGAGGATGTCGATGGCATCATGAGAGGCGTCTGGAAGTGGTTTGAATACGCTGCACCTGTAAGGAATACCTACTCCTGTGCCTCAAATTGCGTCAAGCAAATTATTATCCCTCCTCTTACATTCTACTAGTTCGGACAAATGCCATGGCTAGATAAGCTGTGGGTTAAGAATTCGTTCATCTCTCGGCTACGTCCAGCACGCTGGTCACCCATGGTGGAATTTGCAATGAAGAGACAGGTCGAGCGATTGAGTGCCGTAGGTAAAGAGGAGGGTCTCAACCAACGTGACTTCCTCTCGCGCTTTATCGCCGCCATGGACAAGGACCCATCGATTCCGAAATGGTAAGCTGCTCCAATCACCCACTCCATCAGTCTACCTCTTCCATTCCATTAATCACCTCTGCTTGTTGAAGGGCCCTTCCCGCTTGGACCGGATCCAATATTCTCGCTGGCAGCGACACAACAGCCATCTTCTTACGGACCCTGTTTCACAATTTACTTGCTCACCCATCGACGCTGGCCCGTCTGCGTAACGAGCTCGACGCCGCTGCCTCCTCCGGCCACCTCTCGATTCCCACAACCTGGAAAGAGAGCCTTGGCCTACCCTACTTAGACGCCTGTATAAAAGAAGCAGGGCGTATACACCCTCCTTTCGGTCTACCTCTAGAAAGGATTGTGCCTGCCGGCGGCATGACCGTCTGTGGCGAATACCTAGCGCCGGGTACCATAGTCGGCATGAACGCTTGGGTCGTACATCGTGATCAGGAGACATTTGGCAAAGACGCGGACGCGTGGCGGCCTGAGCGCTGGCTCGTGGAGGGCGAGACGAGGAAGAGAATGGAAAGCGGGTTACTCACTGTGAGATCTCTCCATCTGTTATCTCCTTACTTCCAATGCTAACAGCTCGTGCGCGCCCGTCTTAGTTTGGTGGTGGCCACAGAACATGTCTAGGAAAGAACATCTCCCATCTGGAAATTTACAAGGTCGTCCCAACTATTCTGCAAGTATATGACGTAAGCTCTAACCTCTTGTTCCCTTGGAATCTGGCAGCCACTAATAACGACCTGCTTTCGCTATACAGATCGAGCTCATGAAAAACTCACAAGTCTTGCACATTGAAAACCGATTTTTCGTGCCGCAAAGTGGCTTCCAAGTTCGGTTAAAGAAAAGGGCTTCTGAAAAGCATTCAAAAAATTGATCGAGTTGAAGTTGGAGTGTTTATGAAGCACCAGGATAGAACTGTAAAATTTCTTTGTCCGCGAGGATTGAGGTGCTATTTCGCTTTCGCTATAAGACCATATTTTGAGGTGAGGGGGAAGAGGAGAAACGAGTCACTCGACATTTACTGCTGTTTCCATTCTACTCAGAATAGAGAAGGTCTACTCTTTTAGGAAGGTCAAGGGTGAGTATGAGATATAAAATTACAAATAGGGGTTCGTCACGCCCGAGGAAGAAATTATCCTCTAACACAGTTTTCTTTTTCTACATACAGAGAGCGTGTGGCCTCACACAGCTCTGACCAGTTTACCACACTCGTGATTCCTCTGCTTATATCATTATATCAACTTGTGTATTTATTAATAATATCTAAAAGTTAAATGACACAGTGTATTTTGACATACCCTGCTGCCTTGTACGGCGAACTATTATTGGGTTGACGACACATCAGAATTTTGAATCTCAAAATCAGGTTTAAGCCAGCAACAGGGTTATATTATTCTGTTTGAGGGCCTTACTCTCTAGGGGGCACCCTCTTGGGGCAACCTCTTGGGGAGGCACCCTATATTTGCTAGCTAATACTTAGAACATACCATCAGATATATCTTCTTATGTCTATAGTAACTTGAGTTCTTAGTCTTCTGTAACATTATGATTATGTAACTGTAGTTCACAAGAGGAATGTTGATATATACTGTAAGAACAGACTTGCATGGCCCTCGTAATAACTTGAAACTGAAATTTTGATGTGTCGTCAACTCAATAATAGTCCGCCGTACCCTTGGCAAGCTAATGCCCTGTTAACCAATACAGTCAATTTCCGATGCCGAATGGATCTGCCAGAAGACATTCCGCTCTAAGTCATCCTTAACGGCTTCTGACATCGCCCTGACTAGTATGTCTGGCTGCGCCGGCAGATTTCATCATTTATGCGCCGGCGTCAGCACGTTCCCGGAAGAAATGGCGGCGGGGCTGTCTTGTAATTTGTGGCGGCCAAGGGATGCCAGTAGTGTTGCTTCTTCAAAGGGTAGCTGTGCGAATGCAGTCTAGTGGGCGCTGCTCGCCGCCCCGAAGCCCGATGTTTCTGGAAATACGTAATATGGTCTTTCTCTTCCCGTGGGTCTTCTTCTCGCTGATTACTTCAGTTCTACATCCCGAACTCCGATACCCTGGCCACTGTAAAACCTCGAATAGCGTGTGTATAAAATACAATCCTCCGTACCTGCAATGATACTAAGATTCCACCACTCAAACCAACCTCACGCGTACTATATAGAGAAGCCAGTGTACAACTCCTTACCATATCTGTTACCCTTTGATGCTCTACCCCACCTGGCCTGTGAAAATTCCCTACCACTCAATCATTCGCCTTACTCTAAACTAGCAAAATGTCTCTGACGGCAACACAAACAGCGACCTCCCAAATCCGCCTCTCCCCAGAACACGTTGGCATTATTCGCGGGGCAGGTGATATTCCTTCCGGCTCTTTGGAAACTGCGAATCGTCTCTTGCAGCGGAATCACGATGAGCATCACATTTTCTGGCGTGATTTTGCTGGTCACAATCATACCGTGCACAACGTTTTAACTTCATTAGCGTTGGGAGCGACACCAGCGGAGTTGCAGTCTGCGTTTGAGGATAATTTGCCCGGACAACGACCGCTGCCGCCTGTTAATGAGGAGGTTATTCGCTCTTTTCATGATGAGGCGAAGTTTTATGAGAAGATCGGGGACCAGACGCACTATACCAACTATCTGATATTTTTCGAAAGGCTCATTGAGGAACGAGGTTGGAAGGACGTCATCAATGAGTACTGCTTCTCCCGCTCGAGAGTCGCGGATGCGATGTTGATTCGTATGTTTGACGGCGCATTTCACTCCATTATCCACTTAGGTCTCGGCATCGAATTCGAGCAAGCCTCAATTATAGCAGAGGGTCTCGCACAAGCTGCGGTGCATGATCACCTAGGCACAGACCCGTTCTTCCTCGACGCAGAGAAGTTGGCCAACGAGTCTGCATATGAAAAGCACAACCTAGTCGACCTGCTCAAGGAAGTCCGCGCCAACGAGACCATTCGTACAGCAGCGCACTGGGATGACTTCGCCGTCATGAAGATGAAAGTGGGCGTCTTGGGTCGCTCATTGAAAGAGATGACACAGCTCGCTGCCAAATTTCGCGTTGCTCGCGAAGAGGTTGAAGAGAGGACCGCAGAGATGATTAGCTGTTGTGCATATCTGGCCGGTGCAGGCCAAAGAGAAGGGAAAGAGCGCAAGATTGACTTCTTCTACATGCATGACGTCACTTCTTCCATCTTCCTGACCGTCCTGATGAGGCAGCCCTGGATCAGCATAGAGGACAAGGCAAGATGTGTCGAGTGGAAGTGCCGTCTCGACTTAGTTTGGTACGCCAGTTGTGGCACCCCCGAGCTCGACGTACGCAACATCTCTGAGTATAAAGGAGGGCCGGCCGATGGTATGGACTGGGATGCCCTCTACAAGGCTATCAATGCTATGCATGATGATGGGCACGTCGCTAAATTTGTGCGTGCACTGAAGAATGGGGAGGAAGTGAGTCAGCCGTTCGAGAAGGACAATGCAGCGTTTCCAGTAAAGGGGGATTCCTGGTTGAGGTTGGCGAGAATGGCGTATAATGCCACTGTGGGTAGGGTGCACGAAGATAAGTGGGTTGCCTTCGTAGGCTTTGATCAGGCTTGGGAAAAGGTGCCTGCGTTGGGTGCTTGAGCCACCTGGACAACAACTGTGTTGGAGATTGTGATTAGTTACAGGAGATTTAGTGGATGTGCATTTAGCAACCGTTACACATTTTTAAATCTCAACTCCTGAAGCATTGTTCTTCATGACATCCTCTACATACTTGTACGTCTGACTCATGGCAGCTGACATAGGACTGTGAGGAGCGGGTGATAGTTTCAGAGAGAATATGGGCGATGCATAACGTGAGGAGTACTTATAAGGTGTAAACGTGGACAATTTCAAAACATATAAAGCCAGTGGCCTGAAGAGAGTTCTTTTTTGGATGGCTCTGATGCAATAAACCGACCCCTGACTTTGTAAACTCGAGACGAGACACTCGTAATGTTATCAATTCGGAATTTTTCTGCTCGCGCGAATGTTTACAAGCAGCTTGAAAATTATGGACTCTATTTCTAGGAAGTCCGCGTTGTTACACGCAACAAGAAGCATCAATTCGCAACATCCTCCAAGAACTTCTCCAGGATTGGAATGAATTCAGCAGGCTTCTCCCAAAGAGGGCAATGCTGACCACCCTCAATCTCAACACACTTGCCACTCCAAAGGTTGCCGTATTTGAGTGACTTTATCATTGAGTTATCGAGATGCGGCTCATCGGTTCCGATGACAACTGCCGTGGGCACGCTCGTATTCTCAACCAACTTCTGCTGGTCGGAGCAGTCCCCGAACCCGAGATTGGAGAACAAAACCCTGCGCGACTTTGGATCTGTACGTATCGCCGCCTCGGCCATCCATTCCTCGAAAGGGCCACCGGTTCCACCTTTCGCAAACATTGTGAGGTCCTCCTTACTCAGGTCCTCGCGCATATTCCATTTAGTCCGCGCGTCGTCCAGGGGGGCGTCGCGGAGCGCGACAAGTAGCGAGCCGATGATCATGAGACCTTTCATGCCCTTGAACAGCGGGAGCATCTCGACACCGATGTGCCCGCCGAGGGACCAGCCCACGAATACAACCTCGTCGATGTTGAGCTGCTGCAACACCTCGACAGCAGCCTTTGCGTAGGCGGGCATCGTGTAAGTACGCTCGGGGTCTTCGGCGTTGCTAGACTCGCCATGGCCGGGCAGATCGAGCGCGAGGACGCGACGGGTGGAGGGGATCTTGCTTTCTAAAACGGGTTTGAAGATACGGCTGCTTGAGGAGTTGCCGTGGACGAGCAGTAACGGTGTTCCATCTCCCGAGCCTACCGAGCGAAGGGCGAGTCGGCCATAGCTGGTGTCGACGTGGATGAGCTCTTGTTGATCTGACATGCTTGCGGTTTTGACTCTTGCTTGCTTGTGAGTAAAACATTGTAAGGCAGTTATGTTGCTTATGTAGATTCACAGACGAGATGCTTCTCGGAATCCGAAATGATAACTATTCACTCATGACGGGCCACTTCGTGGTTCACAGATCGGTGATAACTAACCCTTCGCGGCAATGACAATAAACAGCCCGAAGTTCATTTGGCTGGGCCACTGTGACACCTGATTGCTTGCTTGCTTGCTTGCTTACTCACCTAGTACCAGCTACAGTGCCAATACAGTACTTACGGAATTTGATCAGCCATCCGGATTCCGAACACGGCTCTTAGCCTCGGAACTCTTCTACGGATACAACGGGGGATGTCAACCCTTTTTCTGCATAATTGTCTCTGATGCGCTTCTGTTCGACTGAGATCACGCAAACGAGAACACGTCTTCTGAAATCTGCATTCATAGATCGCGTTCATCATTTCTATCGAGGACAAAGATTTCTGAAAAATGGCCACCTACGCCGTCTTTGGTGCCACCGGGAAATGTGGCAGCTCACTCATTGAAGTGCTCCTCCAGTCTCCGGACACCAAGATTCACGCCTACTGCCGCAATGCGGCAAAGCTCACACGCATGATGCCCGAAGCCCTGGAGACCAAACGTGTACAAATCTTCGAAGGTCAAATCGATAATGTTGACCAGTTTCTCAACTGCATTCGCGGCTGTAAAGCCGTCTTCCTTGCTATTTCTATGAACGATAATCTGCCCGGCTGTCGTGTTGCCCAGGATACGACTACCACCCTCTTGTCTGCTTTGGGAAGACTCAGAATAGAGATAAAAGCGCACATAGAATTACCAAGGATTGTCGTGTTATCTTCCGCTAGTCTCGAGAAAAAGCTTTGCCACAATCTGCCAGCGTGGTTTCATTGGGTCATATTCCGGTCCAATTCTAACATCTTCGAGGATTTAAGAGTGCAAGAACGAATGTTGCGCGCTGAGCAAGACTGGCTTTCGACTATCTTCATCAAACCCGGCGGCTTGACTTCTGACAAGCAGAGGGGTCACAAGCTCGATTTAGACGTGCAGGAGACCTTCGTCTCATATCTTGACTTAGCTGCGGCGATGGTCGAAGCGGCTGATGACCCTGACAATCGCTACAATATGAAGGATGTTAGCGTGCACAACATCGGAGGAAGTGCAAAAGTACCATTAACATTACCACTTTTGGTCCTTTTCGGCGTCCTGAGGCATTTCTTCCCATGGTTACATCCATATCTCCCTCTCTTGGGATGATAGCGCACATCAAGAGCCAGATCGTTAATTTAGCCAACATTCAGAACGGACACATTTTGGCTTGCGAGGAAATATTATTGGTAGTCGAATGGCATAGCGGGCTACGGCTGCGACGAATTCTGCTCTTGGGGCGTCCTGGTTCCGCTTGGAGCAGAATTGTAATGCAGCTGATACCGGTTCTTTGAAGAGTTGGGGTTCATGAGGACTGGAGGCGAAAATGCACTAGATTTGAATTTTGTACCTTGTCCAGCACATTTCAAAAGCACATCCACCTGTGACTACTTCTTTAGATCTTCAGAGAGGTGCCCGGCCTGAAGAAGTTGGTCCACTCCATCGCCCTTCCCTCTTCGATCACAATGCGCAGCTACCTGAAAAATGGCCGCAGGCCTAGAGAAGTACAACGACAAGGTTGATATCTCTGAACAGCCTGAAAATTGCGACACGCGACATCGCTCCCCTCGAGTGGTCCACAAGAGTCTACTTGGACCAGTGCACTGCGTGAAGCTCTGTTTCTCAAGTCCAAACAACAGCAAAAAGCATTTTCGACAACACGATATGAATGCATAAGTTGCTTGCTATTGATGCAGATTGTTTCTTCATCCAAGTGTTCTTATAGCTTAACAGGCTATTGTTAGAAATGTTTCATTCATGGGAGCTCTTGGTTTCAAATTGGGCCAGTCGTCTTCAATGTCTAGCTGTTTGTAGCCACGTTCTCTTTGAGCTGCGATCTACCCAGTTTACTGGCTGGGCAACGGGCGCCATGCCTGAAGACCAGGCTGGATAGATAATTTACAGCAGTTCGTAATGGCTGAAGGCGTGAAATTCAATGCTGTGGATGTGCCGAGCGCTGCATGTGCAATCTGCAGCTACTAGTAGTAGTACGGTACTTTGAAGTTAAGATCAAGATTACCTTCTGACCGTCTCCTGAATACGAGTGTGGTCCAAGCGGCGACCAGAACCGGGCGTTAGTTTAGGCCGAAGTGACGTCACAAGCCCCGGGAGTCGTCTGCAGATGGAGCGGGTGACTAGCATTACCCCGAAACCCACAGCAACGTAGCCTCATTTATGCCATCCTTCTTACTTGGTACAGATCCCGGTGCAACTTGGATCGGCACTGGTCATACTAGGTAGTATGAACTTGAAACCGTTTTTGTCACCCTCAGTAGCCGGAGAGCGAGGGAGGGAGCAGAGAGCGAATCAGGACCCTGGATCTTAGGGGATGTGCGGAACGGATATGCTATAATATAATCTTGGAATGAAGGAGAAACTCCGGGCACCCCACCAGTACCTGAGCCATAAAATCCATTATGTACAAGCACAAGTTTTTAACCTTAGGGGCCCCTTTCATAATCAAGTCCTCTGCATCTTGATGAAGGTGATGAATCATGTTTGTGGTCCCAGGTCAGGTCTGAGGAGGTGCTTAAGCTATTCTTGCGTTGGACGGGAGACGCAGGAACTTTTCGGCACGTGCTGAAAGAAGAAGAATAAGGAGAGAAAGGAGAAGGAAAAGGGGCCAGGGAGATTCCTTGAGATTATGGAGATGTGATGGGCATTTCCATCTCGCAGTACTGCTCCTTGCCTCGGGCTGTCTTTTTCCTAAGATTGTCCTTTCCCCGGAAGAGGAAATACCTAAAAAGGAGGTTTCAAACGCAGTCCTCGGCATCATGAACGACTCCTGTTCTAAATTCAAAAGGACGGCTTTACCACTACGCTCTCAATCTCTTACATCTCCTTTAACCTCCTGGTCTTTCCCCACTGGTCCCTTTTCGTCCTCCTTTTCTTTCCTTTCCTCCTATTCCTGACTTTCCTTCTGCCTTCTCTTTTCGAGCGCAATGTTTGTTCTCGCCTGGGTAGAACCCCATACCATGTGGCATTGCCAGAGCTCTGTATTCTTTGCCATCTTCAACCTTGTTATTTTTACCAGCAATCTCCACGCATAACTCTTTTTCCAGGTTGTTTGGTCGCCTTTGTGGCGTCGATCCATCTTCCAGTGCCCTCCGGGCACAGCTGCTTGGGGAAGATTAGCTTTCGTACCTATTAATGAAGAAAGAGGGAAGAAGCCAATGTTGATCTCATCAAGTGAGATATCACGTACGCAACCAATTTTGCTTCTTGATGAAACCTTCGCTCCAGTTCACATCTAGCCTGCTCCAATTCCTTGTCAAGTTCTTTCTCCTTTTGCTTTGCTTCTTTGGTGGCTTTGGTCATTACAGGGTCAAGCTTCATCACTTCTGGCAGAAGTCAGCTTACGTCTTGCACAACCTTTCTTGAGAACAAGGTGATGGTAACGGAGGCAAACGAGGGACGTACCATCAGGTCTGAGGGGGTATCCTCCGAGGTAAAGCTCTGCCGCGGCTCTGGTAATCTCGTCTTCCATTCTCATTTTCCATTTTAGATTTTCCTTTCTTCTACGTACCACGTCATTGTAGATGCTTTGGGCATTGGGATCTATTGCTTTCGGGGCCATTCCGCAGGCAATACAGAAGCTGAATGCTGGGTTTGATCGTATATTCTTGTTCCTTTGAAGGCGAAGTTGGCAAAGGAGCAATATGGTTTAAGAGCGAAGTTCTCTCGAGTGAGGTTTCCAGACAGGGTTTGTGAGATTAAGGAGAAGGAAACTGAATCATATCTACATATGTGGACGTTTCAAATCCGTTAGCGAGGAGCCCATAACCCTCTGACATTTTCACTTGAGAGATCGAGACAGATCCGGTGCTAACACAATGCTGAAGTATCTAGTAACAGTATAGTACGGAGTCGTGCATCAGAAGTGGTTGACCCCCCTGATTGGTGTGGCACTTTAGCGTTTCTTAGCTTAAGTATAGGCTGACCCAGCAACTAATAGTATAAGCAGCCAGCATGTGTAGATTAGTCACTAGGTAGTGCTTATTCATAGCCATCTACATTACTGATAAGACGTAAACCCTATATCGCAAGCCTTATTATCCCTAATCTTAGTACTGAAGACCTATTAAGTCTTAGGTCGTTAAAGAGGTTAATTCTCTTCTAAGCTCAAGATGGTTAGCTGTTCAGTCACACCCTAGCGGCAGTCAACTAGTTTTGACACACGGCTCTGTAAACATTATGAAACAGAGTGTGCAGCATTACTCGGTGGATAAATGTTAGTGGAGACGAGCTCAGCTAGGATGGTTTGAAGTCGACAAAGGCGTGTATCAAAAGCGGTGCAAATACAAACGCTAGGAATTGGTGCCAATATTTAGGCAATGCTCCCTAAGTCAGCCCATTGTTAAGCTGCTCCGGACAGTGGTCGACTTTTAGGGTGGGGAGAGGGTGCTCTTTGGGAGGGATGCGCTAGGTACGGATCACGTGATCATACGGTGCGGCGGCAAAGACCATCAGAAACAGCGGCTGATGTCCCAGAATCTAGAGTTGTGCTGTAGTACTCCGTACTGAAGTTGAAGCAGACTGTATTGGCACGTGAAGTACATTATCGTTCGGGAACCTCAATACAAAGCTCACACTCTTCGTAATTTTAGATCCTTTCAATTACATCTTACTGAACAACATGGCACTTCTTGTCAGTCAATCTGATCCGTCAAGCACCCTGCAGCTTTCGCAAAGAGCTCCATTACTGCTCTCAACAGCAACACCTGCGAGTCACTTTTTCCCTCTCACACTGCTCGAGAAGCCCGAGACCCCAGCTACGTGGACCGACTATGAAAGACTGTTCCAGGCATGCCTCAGAGCAGGCGATGACAAGTCGGCGCACCTTTGCCTCGAAAGATTGACGACGAGGTTCGGCGCATCAGATAGCAGGGTCATGGGCTTGCGTGGAATGTACCAGGAAGCGATTGCTACCAGTACGGAAGATCTGGAGAGGGTCTTGCGGTCATACGAGAAGATACTGCGGGCTGATCCAATGAATGTGGTTGGCCACCCTATCCTGGCGCGAAAACTACTTGCTGATATCTGCAGCCAATACTCAAGAGGAGAATAGCTATCAAAAAATCGTTGGCACGGCCTCAGGAAGCCATTAGTGCCCTAGTGGAATTTCTCGAGTCAAATGCAACAGATGCAGAGGCGTGGTGTGAGGTGGCTGATCTGTATCACTCTCAAGGCATGAATGCACAGGCACTATTCAGCATCGAAGAAGCGCTATTGATTGCGCCCAACGCATGGAATGTGAGAGAAAATGGTTGTCATGCCTTGGTGACGTTCACTGACCACAACAGCTGCACGCCCGCATGGGCGAACTCGAGTATAGTAGCGTTGCTGCAGGGACGGAGAGCGCGCAAGCAACCCAGAAACTACTAGCGGATGCAGTCCGAAGGTTTTCAAGGAGCATCGAGCTTTGCGACGGCTACTTACGTGGCTATTATGGTCTGAAAATTGTAGGTGAGGACAACATTCAGCTTGAACGCATCTGATTCCACACTCTAGGCAAGCCACAGATTGCTGGAGAACCTGGATACGTCGACTTCGTCCACACTATCAGACATCCCTCCACGCAATGTCATCAGCCAGCTTCATGATCTTGCGGTTAAGAAGCTAGAGCATATCATCGACACCCGCAGCACACAAATAGTGCACTCAGACTCAGCCCGTGCCGAATTGATTGCAGCTCAGGAGCTACTGGACCGGTCTCGTTGAGTAGTAGGGCTGCAGAAACCTCCTTTCAATTACCATTTGAGCCAGAGGCCTGGGCGCATACCGCACCATCAGAAATGCTCACAGGAGGTAGCCAGGCTCCTGATCAATCAGAACAATGCAATCAATGCCCAAACTCGACTTGAGATTTAAGCGTCTAAATCGGTGTTCTCGAGCCCGCCCTTGACCAATATCATGCGGCGTTGGGCATCAACACTGCAAGTGACGTGGCATACCCGACGCCAGCAAGCCTCTAAGGGAATGCCAGGAGACCGAACCTCAATCCTGCCTAGCATCGGTTAGTCAGAGGAAGGATTGTGGTACCCAAAGGCAAGACAAGAGTGATGAATAGCAGCCAACTGTTATTTTCGGTGGTCAATGATGGGCTATAGAAAGCTGACCTTGCTGCCGTTAGGCTAAGAGCCTCATGCCAGATCTCTACGAAGCCTGAATTAGAAGTGTGACTCACTAGAAGTAGTCCGGAAACAATGTGCGTCCGGGCGAATGCAATATGTATTGGGCGTTGCCCACGCTGTCCCAAGTGAAGGCTGCATCCTTCTTCCCATGTCCACGTGCATACATGTTAAAAACCACCGAGCGCCATTTTAAGGTAGAGCAGGATTATTTCCTGCATCAATCGTGAACCCTTAGCCCTAATGCTTACTCCATCTCACCGTGTCCGGCAACGACGAAAAGCTTCCCGGAAGAAGTCCGAGCCTTAGAAGCGCCTTTGGAGCTTGTGTCCTGTTGCGTCACCCGGCCTCACCAACCAGAAGGGAGTGGATTCTTGCATCGCCAACCCACCGATCACCTGCGCATCTCCTTCCGCCTCCTTCACACCCATAGGCTCCTCAACCAGGCGGGTCACATTTGAGCCCAAGCTCTTCCAGAACGTTCTGCCAGGCAAACTCAAACCTTGTGGATCATTTTGAGATAGTTTCCTCAGTATCAGGTTGTGGTGCAGGAGCAAGGCGTGCATCAGAACCTACGTGGGTGAGCGATCCCAGTTGAGAGGCGTTGCTGCTGCATCATTTGTCACCACACTGCGCCATGTATAATGTTTCTCGTACCAGCTTCACGTGAAATTTGATTACTACGGCTCGCCTCGCTGTGTCATTTGAGATAGCCGCAGGTCTAAAGCAATTGATGGATGCTGGTTTGATCCTGCAAATATTCTGCTTTTTGGTCGTTCTCATGAATTTGTTCCTAAATGACTGAAGCTGACCGTCAGTGATTGACAGCAGACCTAGCCAGCTCATCGTCCACACACTTCACCCCTCGAATTTCCGATATCGGCTCCCAGCTCGACCGACGTGAAACCTACCTGGGTGAAAAAAAGCTGTGGGTCATTAGAAGACCAAGAAGGGAGGAGACGCTGTGCCATATAGTACTCAAAAAAGAGGCACTTCGTAACGCAAAATCGATAGTGACTACCACTTGCAGGGGGTCGTGGCCGTGACCACTCCCTAACCACTAGACCGACGCACTGCCAAATTCCGCAATCTATTGCAGGGCCAATTCTACCCCTCCACACATTCCTCCATCCACCATCATCCGGCGCAAGGCCGCACAAGCTGGCCACGCTGAGCGCATCATCCAACACAGGACGGCGACAGCTACCGCTCCTTTCGGTTACGATATATCATTCCGCCGGAGTGGGACCGTACCAAGGCTCGGCAACCGCACAATCACCTCCATCAGCCCACTACGCTGTCGATTCTAGTTTTTATGCGAAGATTGCCGGCTTCACCCTGACCGTCATCCTTCTGGCCAGTTATCGCTGAGCAACAGCGTTTGCTCTAAAAGAATCAATCGAGATCAGTTGTCTGGTCAGTCGTCCCTCGCAGCCAACGCAAACTCCTTGCGAACACTTTCCACTGTGGGACATTGTCTGTTGCATCCCTTGGCTAGAGCGCAATTACGTGCTATACTCTGCTCCACCCTCAACATCTTTTGTCCTTTTTTTCCCCTACTGAAGTGACGTTGCCTGGGCAATAGGCGATTTTGCCCATATCTTACCCATGCCGTAGGTACCTTCAGCTTCCAGCTTCAATTGGATTACACCGCTTGCAGTACTCTTATATCGCCTGTCACTAATAATGATGTCTAGGCTCGAAAACACGATTGACAATCCTGAGCTCAACGAACCTGCGACTGAATTGGACGGAGAGGGCTCTATTGGTGGCGTTCATAATTCTCCAGACTACAACAGTAGTCTTAGTTCGACATCGGAACACCGAGACGATTACGTTCACGTCGACTTGCCCTACCCAAGCGAGATCCCTGACGATATCCATCCATCTGATTCTGCGTCAGAGTCTCGGCCACGTTCACATCGTCGACATACCACTACTTCATCGCGAGCTCATCCTCGGCCGCGCCCTCAACCACAGCGGCAAGATTTGGAACCCGCCGGATACAGGCATCGAGATCCACCGCCTGATTCACCCGAAAGCGTGGACTCTGCCGAGGATTACGTTGGGGGGCCCCCATACCGGCCTAATCCCCCCCCGCGGCCAGTCTACTATGGCGGCGGGCATGGACCACACTTACCTCTTCCATACGCGCCCAGCAACTCATCAGGTGCCTCCTACCCGCCTGTACCTGGCCCCCCATCGAATCAGATGGTACATTATGGGGCGGCTGCCCCGGCGCCGTACGGTCCGCACTACCCGCCAATGGGTGTACCTCCACCCGCAGGATATCCCCCGCCAGCCCAGCCTTACCCAATGAGCCACCATTCCGGTTCCCATGTCGGCTCTCCTCCCTTTGGGGTGCCGCCACCATTCGCTGGCCAGCCGATGATGCCTTATGCGCCGGCGCCGGGGTATTTTCCACCCCAATATCCAGCTGTCTTCGCACAACCCCCGCCATGGGATCCTTATCAACGCTTCCGTCAATCACCTGCTCCTCCTCCTCCGAATCCTCCTCCTCCGCCTGCGCCTGCGCCTGCGCCTGCGCAACCGCCACCAGCACCAGCGCCGCAGCAACGTGTGCTTCTCCCACCACCTCCACTGTCTCGAATAATGTTGACCAAGAAGAGATTGTCAAACGGGTGGAAGCAATGCTCTTGGAGGAGAAGAAAGAGCGTGAAGCACGAGAGGCGGCGCGAGAGGCGG
>NW_006916662.1:94756-95029 GCF_000464535.1 Endocarpon pusillum Z07020
CGGCGCGAGAGGCGGCTTTACAGAAGGCCAATGACGATGCAGCTGCAAAGCTCGAAAGAGCGGCTTCGGATGCGAGAATTGCGGAAGAAGCAGCAGCGAGAGCACGAGAAGAGGTGAAGAAGGAAGTCGAAGCGAAAGCAGCCGCTGACGCTGCCAAAGCCAAAGCTGAAGCCGATGCAAAGGCGGAGAGGGCGGCTTCTGATGCAAGGATAGCAGAAGAGGCTGTTGCCAATGCGAAGAGAGAGATGGAAGAGGCTGCTGCTGCTGCCGCCG
>NW_006916662.1:95068-96964 GCF_000464535.1 Endocarpon pusillum Z07020
GCTGCTGCCGCCGCCGCTGCTCCGCCACCACCACCAGAAAAGAAACCACCGATCAGGTTCAAAGACGCCGTGGGGAGGAAGTTCAACTTTCCTTTTCATCTTTGCGCCAAATGGAGCGTAAGTACTTCCCCACAAGTCGTGAGTAGCATCGTTTCTTAACACTCCACAGGGGATGGAAGAGCTTATCCGACAGGCTTTTTTACACGTTGAGGGCATTGGACCACACGTTCAAGAGGGTCACTACGATCTTCTGGGCCCTAATGGTGAAATCATCCTGCCCCAAGTGTGGGATACGGTTGTCGAGCCAGACTGGACCGTTACAATGCATATGTGGCCGCTGCCACCAGAGCCCGAAAAGCCGAAGACGCCGCCGCCACCACCAGCACCACCTGAGGGAGAAATCGTGAACCTAGATGAACTGCTCGGTCCGGGAAAGAAGGTCAAAGGTAAAGGTGCGAAGAAATCCATTCCTCCGCCAGCTCCGCCTCCTCCGCCCCCCGTACCAAGCCTTGATGCTGTAAATCCTACTGCTCCTTTAGACGCACCTGCACCTGCACCTGCACCTGGCGGAAAGGAAGTTGACAAAGCATCCAAAAAAGCAGGCCCTGCGAAGAACGGTCCGAAGAAAGTGGTTCCCGCGAGCAGCTTCAGCGCTTGGATGATGGGTGGCAAAGCCGCCAAACCGCCTGCAAAGGCTTTAAAAGAGACAAAAAAGCCTGATGGGGCTGCTGGATCGCAGAACGGTGCGCCTGCCAACGAAGGCAGCTGCATCGTCATGTGAAACCACCTTCGATCTCTACGGTTCATCTTCAGTTCATCAAGAGCTCTATTGGCCAGTGTAAATAGTGGAGATGATACGACGACGATTTCCAGCCAGAATGAGAGGATTGTGCATGTCGGGCAGATTGCGAGGCATTTTTGTCTTTTTCTTTGTTATGGCCAATGATCTCTCGTCATTTCTGTCTTGGTAATTTTCCGAGCATCGACAGTTTCTACCAGCTTATACCTCTTGACGAACCGATGGTGGCGGTGGGAAGCGGCGTGGTTATATGAGCTCCATCAGGAGGCATGGCTTTTCCTCCTGAGCACCTCGGGATTGGTTTCTCATGCCTCGTGCGATATCAATTTGAAATAATGTGGTTCACGGTTCATGGTGCATGGTGCACGGGTGTTTAGCTGGTGCTACGGAGCGACATGAGCGATATTACAATTGGGTTTGGGACAATCAGAAGCATGGAAGGGTAGCGATCTTCTCAACATAACTGGCGATTACTGGTTTATGGCTTGGGCATTTGGTGATACGATACCCTTGCGCAACTGGCTCTGTCGTGCCATGATGTATGTCATGTTTATCAAGAACCATAGATCCAATCGTGACTACTAAGACCTTTTCCCACCTTCCAGTGAGCACTGAATGAAGACGACACGATGCCCAGTGATGGTCGATCTCGAAAACTTGAGAATAGTAGGGTACAGTATAGTGCCACTACTAGGAGGTGATGTTGTACCTCTGGCCGGATGTTCCATGTTCTCGTGCAAGCTTCTTATTGGATATACTGCATACTGTGGCCCATTTGGGTCATGTATTCAGAAGAAATAGAAAATGGCCCCCCACTGGAGGCTACCTTATCCATCCACCCTGTACCATGACTATTTATCAGTAGACTTGAGACACTTCCATATTGACTCCTTTGTCGTCCCCGGATATCTTGTTGATGACCTGTTGTCGAAGCCGACTGCACCAATGAAGCGACTGGGGATTCAATTGTCGTTTAACAATGTCTGTTCGGGTCCTCATCCGGGACCACCCACGCCGTACGGTTGCTCTAACCACTGGTGACCATGCGCTGGTCTTTCGACACACTCATTCATCAGCAGAGGACAAGCAGAAGAGCT
>NW_006916662.1:97043-125230 GCF_000464535.1 Endocarpon pusillum Z07020
TCTCGACCTCGCGGGCTACAGAACCGTGAATAATGCCCAGGGTACTCTTGGATTGATCACGCTGAACAATGATGTATTCCTGTGCGCCATCATCCTCGCTTCCCAGGTCGCTTCCGTCCGACCAGGCGAGACTGTACAGAGAATCCACGCCGTCGACTTTTGTCTGCACGCACCTACCCTGCTCTCTACATATCTACTGACAGCAAGATAGACTGCCTGAACAGGTCGGACTATGATCACACCCACGGTCACGAGCCGAATCCATATCCTGGCGAGACATTTGCTTCGGACGACATCGATTATGGGGGCGGCTCTGATCAAGGCGACTCCACGGCTGAGCATCCTTTCCATGCCTTGAAAAAGCTGCTTAGCAACGGCTACTTCTACTACAGCTGTGACTTTGACCTGACGAGCAGACTTCAGGAAAGGTATGTTGGTATAATATCATATCATGAGAGAGATACACTACTGATGTTGCATAGAGCGGAGAACGATGCACCTTTCGACATTGGCAACCTCGATGAGGGCTTGTTGTGGAACTCGTATATGATCAATCCACTGTTAGAATTTCGGAGCAGGCTGACGGAGAAGGAAAGAAAGGAGCTCGATCAGTCACGCATGCTGACGTCAGTAATTCGAGGCTTTGTGAAATCTTTGATCATTCCCCCATCTTCAGCTCCATTACGCAGCGCAGGGCCATCGAATCTGCCCTCCGCGTTGACAGTGATCTCACGGTTATCATCTCGAAGAGCTGGCACACGCTTCAATTCACGAGGGATCGATGATGATGGTAACGTTGCCAACTTCGTCGAGACTGAGACCATATTCTCGAGCCCTTCTGGGGTTTGCTTTTCGTATGTCCAGATTCGTGGCTCGGTCCCGGTCTTCTGGGAATCCACATCTAGTCTTCTTCCTGGTCAGCAGAAGATTCAGATTACCAGATCTTCAGAAGCCACCCAACCGGCCTTCGACAAGCACTTTGAGCAGCTTGCTCTTACTTATGGGGCTGTACATATCGTTAACTTGCTTAGCGCTAGCAAGCCCGGTGAAGTGGAGCTCACGGAGAAGTATCGTGCCCACATCCGAAGATCTCCACTTCGACAAGGAGGAGGAAATAATGAGTCCTCCGAGCACCACCTTCTACGGCAGACAGAGTTCGATTTCCACGCCGAGACAAGAGGAGCCGGAGGATATGAAGGTGCGCGATCGATCCGGCCGTATCTTGAGACATCGGCGGATGGCTTCGCCTATTTCATGTCGCAAGAAATTACGGAGAAGTCGGCAAAGGCCTCACAGAAGGAAACCATTCGCAGGACTGTCGTAGTCCTTCAACAAGAAGGCGTCTTCCGGGTCAATTGTCTGGATTGCTTAGATCGAACAAACCTTGTGCAAAGCATGATCAGTCAAATGGCTCTGGAAGGATTTCTGAGTCACAGGTCGGAAGTGGCATCGGCGGATTTCTGGGTAAGACATTCCAGCCTGTGGGCTGACAATGGGGATACGTTGTCGAAGATCTACGCTGGCACCGGGGCTCTGAAGTCCTCATTTACACGACATGGCAAGATGTCTCTGGCAGGAGCCATCGCGGATGCTCGGAAGAGTGCTACCAGGCTCTACGTCAACAACTTTGCCGACAAAGGGCGTCAGAATACCATCGATCTCCTCCTTGGTCGGCTGATGGGCCAAGCACCAGTGGACCTGTGCGATCCTGTTAATGATTATGTCACAGCGGAGGTGCTCAAGCGAGCACCCGAGTACACCTCTTCTAAAGCAATCCGAATCTGGTGTGGAACCTTCAATCTGAATGGGAAGAGCCAAGGAGCGTCAGAGGATCTTTCGCCCTGGCTCTGTGCATCGTTTGGAACCTCACGACCAGATCCAGAAATCATGGCTGTAGGCTTTCAAGAAATTGTTGAGCTTTCACCACAGCAGATCATGTCGACAGATCCAGCACGACGAATCACCTGGGAAAATGCTGTGAAGAAAACACTCAACGCTAACCCGAGCAAAACCTCCTCGGATGAGTACGTACTTCTACGAAGCGGACAACTTGTTGGTGCAGCGTTGATGATATTTGTCAAGGCATCAATCCTCAATCAGATCAAGAACGTCGAGGGCGCTATCAAGAAAACGGGCATGTCAGGCATAGCAGGCAACAAGGGCGCGGTGGCGATTCGCCTGGACTACGCATCCACTTCTCTCTGCTTTGTAACAGCACATCTTGCAGCTGGCTTCGCCAACTACGAGGAGAGGAATCGGGATTACAAAACTATCAGCCACGGACTTCGCTTTCAGAAGAATCGCAGCATTGAAGATCACGAGAGTGTTATTTGGTTTGGAGATTTCAATTACCGGATTGGGCTCCCAGATGATCGAGCCCGCCGATTGGTTCATACAGGCGACCTTGAGACTCTGTATGAGAATGACCAACTGAATATCCAGATGGTTGCTGGGATGGTGTTCCAATACTATTCCGAATCCCGCATCACCTTCCCACCAACTTATCGGTTCGATGTTGGTACGGACGACTATGATACCTCAGAGAAAGCTCGAATTCCCGCTTGGTGTGATCGCATCCTCAGAAGAGGCACCAATCTACGGCAAATTGACTACAATATGGCGCCTCTACGCTTTTCGGACCACAGACCTGTCTTCGCCAGCTTTGAGTGCACCATAACAACTTTTGACGAAGCGATCAAAGCAGCGCTCCGGAAGAAGCTCTACGACAAGCGCAGAAGGGAAGTTGGGCCCAGGCATGCTGCAGCCGACGGTCCCAATGATGATGCTGAGAGCAACAGTGACGACGAAGCAGACCTCATGGGCTACGAGTCTATTGCGCCCGGCCTCCCACCTGCTTCCTCAGACAGAAGGAAATGGTGGCTGGACAATGACAAGCCCGCTCGGTCCGACATTCGTCCCCCAAAGGAAGGCATGGTGCCCAATCCGAAAAGGGCAATCAACCCCTTCAAGAGTGAAGGGATTGATGAGCCTGACTGGGTTCAAGTCGAACGGTCAGACAGCTTTGGAAGATCGAGGTCACGCTCACGGGCCGGAACTGGTCGAAGACCAGAACCTCCACCAGCCAGAAGGACTCGTAAGGTTGGTGTTGGTGTCTTACCGGATGGAGCTAGCAACTCAAACATCACACAGCCCGACTACTACCCTGGACCGCAGCGTATTGTAACCAGCAACGACACCACGGAGCGGCTACTATCACCAGCTTCCCACTCTCTGAGCAGATCCCAAACCTCGTCTGGCGCACTGAAAAAAGCTCCACCACCGAAACCAAAGAAACCATCCAGCCTCGCCTCGCCACCAAGCCAGACCTCGACCTTCACCCTCAAGTCCATAGATAGCATTGACCGCCCACAACTAGACCGAGCTTCAACCTCTTCATCCACCCTACAAGCCACGAAAGCACCATACGTGCAGCCTCGTCCAGGAAATAGGAATACAGTCTCATCCCAGGCACAGAATCAGCAAGCCCAATCCCGACCGTACAGCCACCCCGTGTCACTGACAGCATCGACAGCATCGCCTCCAAAACAACCTTCACGGACGAACACATCAAACGCTCTCATCGTTCGTAACAGCAGTGCAAACAACGACTCCGCATCCGAATCCACTCCCCCACAAGAAAGAGGTGCAAGGAGCAGCACATTAAAGAAAACGCCGCCCGCCCCACAGGTCCAGCTCCGACGGGGCACAAGCGCCAGCAGCAGCAGCAGTGGGAAGTTCGACGCGAAGATGCCGCAAAGAAAGGCCGTGGTGACAGAATCCGCCGTTGCCGCCGCCGCTCCTCCTGCCCCTATCCTCCCACCCCGGCGGCAACTCACGGACTTGCTGAATGATGATGATGATGATGTCGAAGGCGACGACAAGACCGATCGGGGGAGTGACAGGTTGAGGGATTGGAAACCATTACAACCTTGCTGATCTACCCACCCCAATCAACAGGCTCACTTCATGGAGTTCGATGGAGTCGTGCACGAGCCAGAATGATGAACAGAGGACAGAAGGGGGGATCCATCCGTCGAAGGCAAGGCAAGGCAACCCGGTCAAAGAGGGATCCAACCAAACCCCAAATCAGCTTTTGGTGCGATAACACCAAGCTTGGTTACATATTGAGTCCGCGGAGGCGCGCCCTGGCTGGCTTTCTGGGTTTGTCCAATTGGGTACACTACCACCGTGCAGTATCATCATTATATATATATATATTTACACGATGATAAGACCGTCAGAGGAGATACTTATAACTCCGTACCTCGGTAGCTATCCCCCATAGGCACGCCCGCCCGCCTCTCCCTTCCTCAACAACACCACCTACCACGTAAAACAGCAAATACTCAAGTGCAGCCCCCCGCGGCACCATAATGCAACATCACAATCAATTTCTTTTTTTTTCTTCTCCCGCTTCCACGCGTATGCGGCGTGCTGCATCAGAAGTGACTCCTCCCACCGGGTGAAAGGACAGTGGGGAAGGCGTAGTAGATACGGAAAAAGGGGGGTTAGGGGGGGTTAGGAGCGAAGCAGTGAAGTTCATGGGGAGAGACAAGAGACTGTATAGAGTGATGGAAAATTCATGACTTGGTGGGATATCACGATATGATGGCATGTTCTACACTGCAGGCCTCGTCATGGCGGGGGCTTGAGAGTTTCGCAGACCAACGTGCCTACCTCACTGCCTGCCCATCTGATCCAGCAGTCAAGGCCCCCCCCCCCCTCTTTTCAAGCTCCCGCATCAAGCCCATCCCTATCGGGTCGCCCGTTCTTCAATAATCAAGGCCCCTCCAGCCAAACTCGCCATCCACATTTCTCCAACCTCCCTGCACGATACCCGTCTCCCACCCCAGCATCACGGCCAGGATTCTGCATCCATAGCTGCTCACCGCGCAGACGATCTTATCGCTCTGGCCCAACACCGCTAGATCAAGCAGGTAGGAGCGTGCGATCAGCTCCCTTAGCTTCAATGCCGCCTCAGAGGGCTTTTTGTGCGGATCAAGATTCTCAGCAGAAGAACGGGCGGCTGTGTCTTTGTTTTCTTCTTTGCCTGACTCAGCATGTCTCCTCGGCCGCTGAGCTGGGTTGATGATTCTCGGAATCTGGTCTTTGGCCGGCACGCCCAGAGCCCAGAACACATCTTTGAAGAATCCGCCTTCCCAGCCCAGACCTGCTTTTCCTGAAGCGGCGAGGGTCTTCTTGCTGGCGAGACTGATGTGGGATTGAGCTCTTTCAATCTTTGGGGTTGTGATGCTGGAAGTGATGAGCGGGTCGATGTAGATGTCTGGATCGTCAGATGCTATGAGTATTTGAGAAGGGGAAGCTTTTGGAACTTGAACGCTGAGGTTATGTGCTGTGTCGAGATACTTCTCGAGAGGGATATAGGATTTTTGGTATTGGTATTCCAGGGGATGGCGATCTCCATGGCGGATGTGGACTCCTATCTCTTCACCGCCGCTGGCACGGATTGTATTGTTCAGCTCTGCGGTTCGATCGTTGAGATATGCTTGATCTTCCTTGTTGAGCTTGTCCTGGAATAAGGTCTCGAATCCTGCTCGCATCATGGCGAAGATTTGGTGTTGTCGCATCACTCCCATTTTTCGCCCATCTTCGAAATGCTCGTTGAACATGTGCCCAAACGTATGTGCCACTGTTGCTGCGCTCACTAGCAAGTGTCTTGCTTGATGAGGGCAAGGGACGACCTGTGTCTTTGGAGGAGCAAGACAGCCAGGGGATGGTGGCGCCTTGAAGAACGTGCTGTAAGAGCCATATGGCCAATTCGTGTCATCGATGAAGAAAGCCCGGTTCTCACTCTGGGCAAGACCATATGCGAGCCAGAGACCGAGGAGGGTAGGGCCGAGGCCGGCGGCAGATGTTTCAAGGGCATAAATCATAGAGCGATCGCATTGCCTCTGAGAGTTTTCTTGGGAGGAAGAGGTTTTCAACCTTAGCAATTCTGCATTTCGGACGCCGGGAAGAACGTCGTGCGATTCGGCTTCTGTAATGTCCATAAAATGTTGATCTTTGAAGTAATAACCGTGGTGTGCTTTGTGTATATGAGTGGGGCCAGAGTGTGCCTTCTTCAGCATTGCCACTTGCTGAGACATCTCCATGGACTTTTTACAGATGCTTGCGTACTGCGCAGGCGTGAGTGGAAAGTCCAGTGCAGGGGGGATGCTGATGGTCCATTTCGATCGTCCTCGTTGATCAGTGACCACAACCGGGGAGGGTTCTTCTGGGAGAATTTTATCGACGACTTGATAAGCTTGACTTTCTGGAGACACATAGCTTATTGGGGTTGAGCTTTGATCAGATTGGACAATCCGACCAACAGCCAAGAAGAGCAATGTGCATACTGCCAGCCAGATTGTGAGCCGCAGAAGCCTTCTGCTGTTGATTCTTGGCGCTTTCTTTCCGTGCCGAGGGAGGTTTGAGGGCAGACCGGGTGAGGGTAGAGGAGAGCTTGAGAGAAGGGCCCTGGCGGCAGCAAGGTTGTTGTGTGAGTTGACTCGTTGTAGAGATAGTCGAGGTGGATTTTGGCGAGAGGAGAGAAGCATTTCGACTGTGACTGACTCGTTCCAACAGAAGTGGATAGTGGCACGCGATTTCTAAGGGGTCCATTGGCTGCAGAGCACCTTGACAAGGTTCAAAGAAAACAGCGGTAAACTTGTCGAGCAGCTCCAGAGCTTACCTCGTGTAGTAGACCGCTAGAAAGATGAAGGTGAAAGGTAATGGATGGCCTAGCAGTAGGCTGAACTAAGCATCGGCATAAAAGACAGTATTGGTGGAATAATCAAAGAGTTGAATTGAAGCGAGACCACTAGCAACACAGCTGGGCAGGACAAGGCACAACTTGAGTACGAAACGGGCGGATTTAATGTAGAACTAGAGGCAGTGCAAGCGAGGAATGTGGAGCAAGGCCTGCCTTGTACTCTGTACCTCTGCACTTGTGGGAGTACAGACAGCGGTGAGGTGGAGAAAAGAAAGTGCTCGGTAGCGAGATAAGATGGAAAGAGAGAAGATGTCCAGACCAGCCCAGACATCTTCATTCACTTTCGTATGCGGTGTCAGGAGGGAGGAAGGTGTCAGAACGGCCTCAGCCTTGACCAGCGTCTACGGTCAAGGGGGTTTCAAGTCTCGAAACAAATTCATAGGATGGAAGGATACATAGACTGCACCGGGGTTCGCTACCACGAGACCTGTCATCTTTGAGAGATCTGCAGCAGTGTGATGGAGTAATTGTCATTTGTGTGATTCTTATTGCAGCTTGTGGTGGAGTAACTAGGTCTGCAGTGCATCTTTTATTTTGGGCAGCACTGCACGACTCGGAGAGACGCCTCACTGCCAGTGCAGTGCCAGTGGTGGGAATGAGGCCAAGACAAAGCCAAGACAAAGCCAAAACTTCAAGCGTTCCCCCGACCAAACAGGGCAAGTCACACCCTGAAACGCGCTAAGCAGCAGATGCCAAGGCCAGAGAGATACTAGTCCATACCAGTACTAGTAGTTAGATTTAATGACTAAGCAGTGGTAGGAGCTACTCCGGGATCCCTCCTGCAGCCGAGTACTACGCGGATCCATGACATTCATCTTATTATGCTGCGTGTGTGTGCACTCGGCTCTGTCTCCCTCTGTCTATGGAGCGCCTCTATAACTAATGGGTATATGTACAGATTGGGTACAAAGGATAGGATGAGTTTCGCAAGGCCACCCGATTTTCTTGCACCAGTTGCAAAATTCATGCCGTTTCGTCCCAAACACCTGCGAAGAACATTGCAATGATACGCGCATGCAAACCCAGCAGCCCAGAACGTCAGACTCTGGATACTTTCATTCCATCCAGGCTTCCACAGGCGTCAAATAAAAGAAAGCACGGGTATCGAAACCTCAAACTCCAACTGATGCCGCTGCGCACAACTCCATTGCGGTATCGTTTAGCCTGCCCCCAACTCCGAATGCTAGCCTCTTGTACATGCAGCTTCCAATGTATGATGTGCAACCAAAAGAATGTCTATTCCAACTTAGCATCTTCTGCCGCACTACTGAGTGATGCCAATGGAGGTGTCGTGGCCGCCGAGGACTGGCGGCGTAGATGTGTGCTTGATTGTCGTCTGGAGTGACCAGCAGCTACTCGAACCGAACCACTTCGCCCCTTCACAATATGGCCGCTTTCCACCTTGTCCTGGATCATCTCGTCTAACATCTTCGACATTTCGTCCACGCTTCTGCGTTTCGTCTTGCCTTGTGGTGTGGTCTGTGGCGAAAGTAGCCCCTTGGGACCTATGGGATGAACAGGCGACGAGTTGCTGATGATAGAATTGGTCTTGCTGCCGTGGCTCTGATCTCCAGACCCCCTTGACTGCTCTGTCACTGACGATTCAGGTGTAAGCTCGGCCAGCTCGCGCTTCCGGGTTGCCGATCGTAGCGCTGTGACCATTCGCTCTTTATCATCCAGCCGAGCGCGCAGGTCAGCGATTTCCGCATCTTTCTCCCGTACCACCGCAGCGGCTTCCCGTTCATCCTGCCCACCAGCTTTGTTCAGCGACGAGAACGCCATTGACATGCGCGAGTAGCTGGATCGTCGAGCTTGAAGTAGCCTTTTTTCCAAGGTTGAAATGTACCGATTCTTGTCCTGTAAATCCGCCTGAAGAGCACGATTTTGTGCCTGCAAGCTGGCAAACCCATCCGCAAATTCGCCCGCAACGGAGTCTTCATCCTCAGCATTCAATGCTGCAAGCGTCTGCTGCTGGGCTGCTGTCACCGAGCCCACAGAAGGATTGCGGTACAGACCTGCCCCTGGACTACCCAAGGTAGACTGGCTGACGGATGAACGCACAGATCGGCCTCCAGCAAAATCGGTAGTAGTACCACCCGACAGACGAGAGTGCATGCCCAAGGCTGACACAGTTCCACTACCAGCGGTATTGACCCCGGTCGATTTGGAGCAGAGGATGAGTCGGTTGAGATGCTCGATGCGCTCCTTCAAAGCGGTGCGCGCAAGCTGCATCTCCAGCATTTGCTCCTCGTGTCTTTGCTCCGCTTCTTTTTCCAGCTGCTTCTCCTCTTTCTCTACCTGAGCCTTCTGTTGAGTCTCGAGCTGAGCGCGCAGGTTTTGGATCTCGCTGCGATAACGATCTAGTAGACCAGCGTTGGCTCCACTTCCAACAGCTTCTTCTGCTCTTTTCGCATGACTGACAATGTTGTTCTTAGCTCGTGCAGCAAATTTGAGCGTGTTGAGCGTTTCCCCAGTATGATTGTTGGCGGCGGCGGCACTGCCCTGGGAGCCGATCTGGATGGTGCAAAGGATAGAAACCAACGAGTTGCCAGAGAGTGCCCCCTGCAGAAGTCGAGTCAGCTTGCTGTCGCGATATGGTAAATGCTTTCCATCTTTGTCCGTGGGGTTGCCGCTTCTGTCCTTGTCCTCCGACAGCCGCGCAATGACCGTACCCAGAGTGAGCAGACTTTTGTTGATGTGGGCTCCTTCTGCACGTCGTTCTTTGCTTTCGGCAGCTCGTTCGGAACCTGCCAAGTCAATCAGGCTGAGGGTCGACACACGAACTCCCCCGGGGGTCACAGCAGCTCTTTTGAAATCCACTACAGCACCACCCAGTGGGACACGCTCGCGGCTTTCGACAACGATCTGAACGACTGCATGACTTCGCGAGCTCCGAGCATTGTACTGCGTGCTGCTAGTACGGCGAGCATGGTCGCCTCGAGCAATCACGCGCAGGAGTTGAGTGGGGCTTTGCACAATCTCTTCCTTCAAGGGTGTTGCGTAGACTCCTCGTTTGCTGTCTTCTCGAAGTTTGATTTCTTCCTGTTGTGGTGCGGCCATACCGGTGCCGGTGGTTGGTGGAGAGAGGAGATCGTGGATTTTCTCGTTGTAGATCTCGAGGTAGCTAACGCGAAGGAGGAATTCTCGGTGGGGAGTTTCACGGATGTAGGAGAATATATCTGTGATTGCAAGGGGGATGACACCTGGACTTGTTGCAGTCCCTTGCATGGAAAATGTCTTTCCCGTTCCAGTCATGCCATAAGCGAAAACGGTGCCATGGTAACCCTCCATCACCCTTCGCACCAGCCGCTTTGCGGATGAATCATAGACTTTGGCGTTGTTGTCATGCGTCGCGAAAACATTGTCTAGACGTGATCAGCAACTGGAAAACAGGCTCCAGACCGCAAGCTTACCATAATGATAGTCACCACCTTCTCTACCTCGATAGGCGACAAGCGACCTCCTGCCGTCAACCATCCATTCACCATCCGCTTGCGAGGATTCCTGAGCGCTCGAGTCGGGCCGAACACGCACGCTGACAACTACATTACCCTTGGCCTCCTTGCCCCTCGGATTTCTTTCGTTATCTTGCGCTTCATCTGCATCTTCACGACTTCGGCGAGGTACATCGTCTGTGTCCTCAAAGGTAGTGGCGCTCGTAGAGCATGACCCTTGAGCAGAAGAACTTCGGCTGTGAGGTGGAGAAGGATTGCTTCCGTCGGATACTCGGTGGCTGGAAGAAATAGGTATTGACTTGCCCTCTCCATCTCCGTTGAGCAAACTTGGTGTTTGTGAGCCTCGATAGCTGCTGACCGTTGTAGCTGTACCGACTCGTGATGGCCGCTTGAGTCGATTGCTACCCATGGTACCAGGGTTCAACACATCTGATACGCCTCTCCTAAAGACCGGACTGGAGCTGACTGAGGCTGCAGTGGTTTGCATGGAGGCTGGCTTCGGCGGCTGAGGAAAGGAGGCGATACTGATGGTCTTTCGGACGGTCTTCTCTGGGATTGATCCACTGGCCTTCCCAAGTGAAGAGGCTGACCGGAGGGTTGGTACAGTGGGTGTAGAAGCAGAATGTTGAGGAGCTGGCAATGCCGAAGGTCGCAGTGTAGCCGAAGGTGAACGTAGCTTCGTAGGACTCAAAGTCGTATTGGAGTCTTCAGAGGCCTTGGTTACCATGGGAGGGCTCTTCCTTGGTTTGCTGGAAGGCAGTGGCGGGAGCGCTGTAGTCGGCGGATCCATGGGTGGCCTTGACAAGACGGGAAGCGCTGTCGCGACCGCTGTTGACATGGTTGAGAAAGGGAGTTGGGATTTCAATCCCGACCGATTGGGGTTGCGCAAAACTCTGACGACGAGCGGACGTTGTTCGTGAATGTCAAATGCAAAGATCTATATCATGGATCATATAAAGAGTTAAAAAGTGAATTAGAGTAGTCGAGCAGATGCACGAGCGCTTTTCGGGTAGGCAAGCAGAGCGGCAGAAGTTGCGTCTGACAAGAGGGAAAAGTAGCAGTCGATAATTCGAGCTTGTCACCTGTATTGAACTTAGCCACCGTGTGAATGGTTAGGTTTCGGGTATGTGCATATATCGACCATGCAGGTTCCACAGGACCCAATTGAGATGATGGTGAGCGCAGAGAAATCGAGGTTAGAAACGTACCCTACTAGGTGTGCCGTTTGTCTGGCAGCATATCACCAGGTACCGCACCCAGGCGCAAAGCGTGGAAATTCTGCTCAAAAGAATGACCGTGAAGGTATCGCTGCAGAGAAGCAAGGCAGGATGGTAGCTGAGGTCGTCGGCAAGGGCTGGACCACGTAGAGAAAGGTTAGGGCGTGTGTTGTTGGGGATCGAATAACCGCAGACTCAGAGAGAGAGCTACTGGAGCTCATAGGAAGGAAATGTCAGTGTGGTCAAGGCATAACAAGCAAGCATTTCCCATGATGATACGTGAGCCCGGAGGGTGCGTCGAGGGCGCGGGAATGAAAATGAAGGACGGCTAGGGAGATGATTGGCTCTGGTGATTGAATGATTGGTTGCCATATTGCTTGACCAAGGGAGGTGATTTGCGGGTAGCTCGTGCAGCCAAGTTGCACGCTACCGAAACCCGGGATGTCAGGCCTGGAAAGTTTAATGGTGAAGGGTTTTTAACCCTCGTCGCGCGAGCCCTTTCTGCATTTTGACTTTGAACTTCTGGCAAAAACCTCTCACACTACATTGAACATCAACACCGATTCAGGTAGGCTACTCTGCTACCCGAGATGTCAGTCGGTTTTCTACTATGGTAGCTTATGTTGATGCAAAGGCAGCAGTCAACGCCGAGAACTCGAAGAAGATCACTTCAGCATTGTGTCTTTAATCTCTGTCCCCTATCTTGGGCTTGGATTCCGGGTTTCAGCCAGGAGTGCTGGGCAAGCCATAGCCCATACGCCGTACACAGTAGGGCGCTACCAAAGACGGGTGTTCAACCAACCGAGGCTTAAATCAACGGTGGCCCTCGACTGGTTACGCTATCAGCGGGTTTGTTGATTATGATGGGTATTTACGGAGTGAACCGCGTTCAGCTTTTTGGTTCTGAACCCCATAAGGTACTAGCCACTTCTCTGGTGATAGACTCGGCAGAAGGCCCTCTAACCAGCCCCACACTCCAGTGCTGATTCCCAGCCAATCGCCTCTTCCCGGCTTCAATAAAGTCTACGTAGTAAGGTAGTCCCCGGCCTCGCAATGTCATGCTAGAGCGTCTCCATCACCGTGACCAAGTGACCAACAGCAGCAATTCACCGAGGTCACACTGGTGGCCTCCACATATCACAGAGACGTTCGCAACGTAGAGTATCCTGGTTCATGTGATTCCGACGGCGAAAAGCCACTGATGTTGGGGGCACAGTTACTACATCTGATAGTGCATGGAATGTTGATCAATTGTCGGTAATATTGTAAATGACATGCTATGTTGAATGACATATTTCGTGCTGCAAATGCGGCACCTTAACTGTCACCAACATGCCACGGCTCACTCCATTGAAAGATTGCACTCACCTAACTAGTGATGGAAATGGCTGATAGACCCATGGACGGATGGGTTCCGGTGCCATTCAGTATTAGAGCGAACGATCTAAGGACTCGACAGTTTTGATAAGTGACTACCTAGCTATCTGACGAGCAAGAGTTAGAAGAAAAACTCTTTGGAAGCTTTAGTTGTTTGCATTATTCTGTCCTCTACCTATCGATGGTTGCCACGATGTAGGACACCAAGTACTCTGCTGCAGCTTACGGTCACCGTTATCCCATGTAGCAAATGCTCGCAATGCTCATGCATGTCGTTTCCTTTCATGATGCAGGTAACGAAAGACCGCGTCGATGTGTTGCGCCTGTCAGATCGTGGATCAAAGCAGGGAAGACTGCCTGTCCGGCCTAGATGCCGGTCTTCGCTATTATAACCACAAAAAGTCGTGTATGCCAGGGACCCCTATTCGACTCTGCCGCCAGACTTTAGCGTCGCGGAAATTCGCACTTTCCTAATCGGGATTGTGGAGATCCAATCCGGTGATGGCTGCTTGGCACTCAACGGCCACTACTTCTCCCTTGGCGCTGCTATTCCTTGTCCTGACAATGATCATCCTCGCCAAGTGTTTTCTGTGGAATCCTATTCGAGAAGACGCCTTCTTGCAGTGTTGACCAGCTATGTATGCCTACCTGACGAGGGGTAATCCTTCAAAAGCAAATGTCTGGGCCATGAGGTTGGAGAGGCTGGAAATCAGGACTAGCATGGTCCTCAAGTACTCAGCGATCTTCATTGGTAGTTTTCTACTTCAACACGAGAGTAATACAAGCCTATTGGTGGGTTCGCGATGGTTGGCAATGGCGCTAGACTGGGGACCATCTTGCTCCGTCATGGATCATCCAGATCCAGAATTCCTCCATCACAAACCATATTCATCTTCGAAGCGATAGCTGCCTTCCGAAGGGAGCCCTTCGGTTTTTGAAGACACGTCCTTTACGCCCATGGGCATATGATGCAGCTCCAAGAGACGGACGTTGGATCAACCTATCACTTGAGATCAGGACTTTCGGGCTGGCCTTGCCTGGTTGGATACTCCAACGGCATACTCCGTACATGCAATAATTACATTACGTTTTTATACGCCACACCCTAGACTACCCTGCGTCTCCCAGCCTCTTTCTCCGACCGAGTCCATCCAGATCCGGTAAGAACAGGAGAAAAAAACGTCCTCGTCATTTTGTCGTCTAGCCGATATTGCCATAGCGCTGTCTTCCCAACCAATTAATTAGCCTGGCTGGATGTCGGCCTGGCACCTGAGGCAAACCAGGCTTGCGATCATATCTCAACCCCCCCTCCTGAGGAACCATCATCCGTTCGTCTGAGGTAAGAACGACCTGTGAGTACTTCGAGCCCCGCACGCATAGTTGATGCTGCAATACGGAGTATGTCCTAAAAACGAGAGATGGCGGAGGCTCAGTCTAGCTCCAAATTCCTTGGGACAATCGTCAAACAGCAGAAGATGAAGACGCCCAATTACGCATGGTCTTGATCCAGATGTCGTGATACCCAATGAAATGGTGACCAAGACCGCAATATCTCGATATGAAAATCCACGGGATCTTCACGCGCGTGTGGCCGGCAAGAGCTACATTC
Source organism: Endocarpon pusillum Z07020 (assembly GCF_000464535.1). Lineage (NCBI taxonomy): Eukaryota > Fungi > Ascomycota > Eurotiomycetes > Verrucariales > Verrucariaceae > Endocarpon > Endocarpon pusillum. The sequence goes on from NW_006916662.1 coordinate 111,474, forward strand.
ACAGGTTGAATAGAACAGCGCTGAATCTCGATAAACTCTCAAGCTCTCTTCAACTTGATGATCCCCAAAATCTCTTATGACGAGTAGCAACGTAACCATTCACAGTTTGAACATCCTATAATAACATACACATCAAGCAGTAAATAATTTTCGGGCAAAAAGACCATCAAAATCCGTAAGGATTTGAGGCTGATGCACTCAGTTCAGGATGCCGGCATTCTAAGAGGATGAAACATGTTGCGTGTTGCATTTGGGTATCGTTGCGTTATGGGTCTACTTACGTTTGAAGGAACCTATCACGGATTGGGACATGCCAGTCTATTTCATTTCCCGCCCTTCCCTGGCCGTAGCTATCAAACAGTTCGCCTCTGGGACGGCAAGCAAGCAAGCAAAGCAGGCAAAACAAGACTCTAAAATGCTCAGCGAGGCCCTCCGAAACACGCAGACGCAAGTGCAAAGCAAAGCAACTTGAAAGGGAAGACTTTCTGCCCAAAACGAAAGCAAAGCAAGGCGGTCAAGTAGCCGGTCACGATCTCCACCAACGCGATCGATCTCTCACATCAGACTTCACTACTCAAACCCACTCAATGCTGCCGGAATGGTGCTTAGGTCGAGTGGACCCGAGCCGAGGCATCCTTAAGGTAAGGGTTGAAGCGTATGGGAATGGAATTGAGCATTCGGAAATCTGGAGGTGCTTCGGAAGTATGGACTCGACTTGGGGGAGCCTGATTGGAAGGAGGAAAGTGGGAAGCAGGACGTGGGACCATACGAGCTGGAGGAGGATGTTCTGCGAAGGGTTGAGTGTTCCGGGAGGCCTGGGGACGGTAAGGTTGTGCGCAGGCTGGTTGAACGGGTTGGAAGCTGTTCTGGCCATGATTGTTGGGGAAAGAGGGGTGTCTCGGCGTCATATTGACGAAGGGTGTGGGTGCCTGGTTTCCTAGGAAGGGGCTTCGATTGTCTCGGGCAGGCATGAAAGGATGGGCAGTGGTGGTGGGAGGATTGTTCTGACGGAACTGCTGATCAACCACCGGCATTGGAGCATGATAGCCGGGCATTGGCTGACCTCCATGCTGCGTGTTAGCAATCAGCTTTCGAGGTGGGGGGGTGAAAGGACGAGCAACCCAATCAGTAGAAAGTGAACGGGGAGTCGTCTCACTCGTGCTTGTTGTGCTGGTGCTGCGGCCGTTCTCGTCCGTGTTCGTGACGAGCACAGTCACAGTCGCTCGACCAGGCGGCGGAAGAGGGTGACCAACACGAATGGAGCTCAATGGGCGAAGTGCGGCCTCGCACAATGACTCGTTTCCTTCGTTGGGTGTGGTGAGCGAGATCACTGGAATCGGGAGAGGGCGGGAATCATCACCATGCGAGGATGGACGTCCATCAAAAGAGGTCCGAGCAGGACCATTGGATGGGGACTCAAGTTTAGGGAGAGAGACCACCTGGTTCATGACCGGACGCGGAACGTGCAGTGGACGCTTTTCCTTGTGAGGAGGCGGAGAACTACCAGCAGCAGCAGCAGGAAGGGATGGCTCAATCTTCAAAGAATTCTTACCGCGTTTACCGCGAGGAGTGTAGTGGATGGGAATCTCGATGCTTTGGCTTCAACGCTTTGGCTGATTCCACTGTTTCCTGCTCCTGCTTCTCTTCCGTAATCTGTGGCTTTGCCACCAACTTCTTGGATTCCTCCTTGGTGCCTTCAGCTTCCTGGAATACTAACGCCGTCTCACTCGAAAACTCAAAGCAAGATATCTCAGATTCGTTGATAGTGGTTCATGTGGTGTGGTTCTGATCAGTTTTTTGTTATCTGTTTGCTTATCTTCTTGAGCTGCCGGGTTCAAGAACAGTGACGGATGGCAGAGAGTGAAAGGCATGGCCTGGTTTTGTAAGACACGTTCATATTTCATGCTGCACTCCGCACAAAGAGGTCTGACAACCGCATTGTGCTCTGACCAGGGCGTTTTTCCTTATCAACTTAGCACAGTCTCGTTGTGCTGCCTGGTTGTAAGTTTCTCGTCATTGTTTGGCTTCTTTGTTCGGTTTTGACATTGCAAAAAGCAATTGTCCGTGAAGCAAAAGAGGTTGATCCCTAAAATGACAGAGCTTTTTGTGCGTTGAAATCTGAGGCTCTGTCCAAAGATGTAAGACGCTAGGGGAGCCTTTCACTATCTGTCCCGGTGCTCATGGTGACACTTTCACCTCGTCGTGCCAATCGCGGTTATGAATTTTGCTGAATGATGCAAACCAAAAAGACTGGAATGTGGCAGATACTCATTTTGCAGAATTAAGGAAAGAAAAACGCTCGTCTGAAACTCGAAGAGCAGCGTTAAGGTATGCCATACCTAGCCTCTCTCTACTAAGGCCTACACTTCCGTGGTTTTACGATGCAAGAGAAATGTGTTTAAAATCACTACCTGCTTCCCATTGTCATTGAGTTCGTTAGTCCTCTCTGGTTCTCAGATATTCGACTTCAGCTTCTAGAATCAGGTTATTGTGTGTCAAGACGTTGACCTTGCTAATGGCTTGATGGTGCTTCGTTGTCATTACTGAAAGCTTGAATTGCAGGTGTGTCACTTTGTTCTTTGCGTCCTGATACTCGCTTTGCAAAGCATAGCCGCAGGCATTGAGGTCCTTTGCATTACCGAACAGGTTACCGAGGACATCTTTCTGGTTCGACAATTCGGATTGCAGTCAATCTGCATGGTTTTGAACTTCCAAACCTCCTTTTCAGGAATTGAGACTCGACAATCTAGCTGTTCAGCATGGTTGACTAGCTGTACATGCTCCGCTGTTCGTTTCGACAGCTTCGACTTCAGCTCTTTTTCCCGATTCTTGCCATCTCGACACTCTTTCTCTAGAACTGAAATACTTTCTTTGAGTTGATTGATCTCGTGAATGGTCCGATCATGGTCTGCATTCCTTCTCGGCAAGTCCGAATGTAGTCTGTTCGCCTCGCTTTCAGCATGTTCACGCGCTGATTCTAGATGGCTGCTACGGAGATGCAAGTCAATGACATGCTGATGGCTTTTTCGTGTCTTTCGGTCATAGCCTTCAAATCAGTTCGCAATCTGCTTAACGCCAATCGCCAGTCCTATTCAGCTAGTGCTTGCGATCTGCTCCATGTCAGTTCTTCAATCTGGATGAGGGATTGATCGTGCTCCTTGCCCATTGTTTGCACATCAGCGTTCATTGTCTTCGACTGTTTCCACATGCGCTTAAATTCTGAATGCAACTGTTTGTTGTGACTGCTAACTAAGCGCTGTAAAACTGGCTATGCTTTGCGCAGCTTTCTGGCATTATCGTTCAAACCTGATCGCAATTTCATGTGGGGTTCCCGCGCAACTGTGATCTCCTTGGTCATAGAGGTCTGAAAGCTCAGCAACGGCCTCCTGGTACTTCGTGGTGATGGAACGCAAATTGTTGTCGAGGTTGTTCACCACGAATTGAAGAATCTGGATAGAGTCGGCCTGTTCTTCTCGAAGCTTTCAACCGCCCATTAACTCTGCAGTTCTCCTTCTCACCAATCCGAAATCTCTTTTTGCAACTCTGCCTTCTCAGACCTACATGCCGCGTCAGCCATCGTTGCCTTCAGCGTTGCCGCATCACTAATAAGGTATCAGAATGGGTAATTCTCAAGCATCGACTGTTCGGCATACTTATCTCATTCATTGCTACAAACGATGTTAGATAGTCTAGAAAACTGGCTAACTACATCACGTCGTCGAAAATCGCGGTCTTCATCTCTGCCGCTCCTTTCTAACCAGACATACTCCGTCTTTACACATTCGCTTATGTCATTATTAAGTTCTGCCAAAAGGATGCAAAAGTGAGCATTTTGCTAGGCATCGCCAGTGTGCAAACACTGACGTAATTATGGCATTGTAGTTGTCCGCTACCACAGTCCTCCACATCGTCTTGTTCGACATGTTGTTACTGCCTCGGCGGATATGTAAGCTTGTGTAAAGAACTAAACGTTCGTGGGCTTATTGGACATCCACGGAGCATTCGAGCTGGCCTGGGCCTGAAAATCACGGCTCCAATCTCCCGTCTATTTTCTCAAGACCGTGCAAAGACACTGTCTCCAATGTTGTGCTGCTCCCACAGGTTTCCAGTTTCTCACTGGGGAATTTGCAAAAATATCACTAAAACCGCAGCATATCTATCAATTATCATGATTAGCTTACAAAAGGCACTCATAGATAGGAAAACTTACGCAGCACTAGCGCTCAGGCTCTCAAAGGGTCTGGCAACGGTCGTGAAAGAGATAATGCCCAGAAAAACGACGACGAAAGCAGTAATAACCGCCAGCCTCCTCGAAATATCGCTGACGAAAGCCAAAATCCAGAGAGGTGAGATTAACATTGCTAGGCCTAAACCTGTGATAGTGAATGTTATAAATTGGTCGATTCGTACATCCGAAGCATAATGAACGTTGTCATCCTCTAGAACGGGAGATTTCCTCCAAAGCCGCGTTAAGCGGAAATGCGAAGACTGTTCCAGCACTCTTCGTAGTGGTGTTTTCATCTTCGGAACCATGGCGAAGAGATCTTTTCGGTGATTGATGAAGTCGGTCTCCTCCTCTAGGATTGCGTTCTGGTTGTTGTGAAACCAGTTCGCGAGACTGGCTACATCCTTCTGTGGAACGCGGGGCCGGGATCGCAGATCGGAGTGTTGAATGATTAATTCATCTATCCCAAGTCAGTGGATGTCGAAGATTCTTTGGACCAGATCGGCGTACTATACGCTCTTAACTTCTTATCTATCTCGCGGATAAGGTCTAGTCTAGTTTTCTGCGTCTCTTGTCTGAATGATCCGTTGTGCACGTCGGGTGCTAATTTTTCGGAAAGTCGACTCTCCAGAACTGAAAGTTGTGTCTCCAGCTCTACGAGCTCATCTTGCAAGATCAAGAGAAGGCGAGCGGTCAAGGCACTAAAGCGTCGGAGAATGAAAAAGTCGTTGTCAGAAGCAACGAAATCGCAAAATCCACGATATCCGATGTATTTCCACGGCTTTTCAGAACGATCGTGGGAAGTCACACTTTCTTCTTTCATGTTCGTTCCATTTGTGGTGGAATTGTTTGCGTTTAGGTGTTCATACAATTGCAGAATGATACTTTCCATGGTTGACATAGCCATCGCCCCACCCTATTTCAAAGAACTCAGCCACCCTCATTACAGCAGACTGTTACAATTTAAACGCTCAGTCCCAATTCTAACCCTATGGAGTTTAAAAGGTTCATTGGACTCTTACTTAATCTAATTTGATGGTTTGTTCGAGTATCATAACTGTTTACAACCTAGAATCATGTATAAAAAAATTTGGATTTGATACGGTACACGGATTTGATAAGGCATCTGATTTATCAGCCTTGTTAAGTAAAGCGCCGAAATTGAATTGGCTGAACGGCCGGAACGGTCTGCAACGCCCCACCAGCAACAACAAGCAACCTAGCCACCACTTCCAAGGTCACAGCCGTGCCCTCACAGAGCACTGCCTCAAATCCGAGTTGCTGAGAATATGTTCTTACAGCCTCGTTCCTGGAATTATCTCTTCAGCATTTTCACTTAAAGTGTATCATCCTTTCCTTAGTGGGGATTGTTTCGAACAATTCTCCTGTCATAATCTTTGCACACCTTTGATCTACCAATGTCGGAGCTCTTAACAGGATCTGCCGATCGTCGGCGCCCAACTCGACAGCCGACAAGAGAAGTTGCGGGCGAAGTCACCAAGAAAATCATCGGTCTCAACAACCAGGCGCTACCCCCACCAGCTTTTTCCTCGCCAAAGATTGGAGGCGCAGCCCGGTTTTTACCTCAGGAAGAACTTGACATGGAACCAGTCAAGGACCACGGCGAAGGGGAAGGCGACTTTAGAGAGGGTTGCGGCATCAGCGCCACGGATTTCACGTCCTCCGCGTCCTCAAAGCCATCTTTGCCAGAATCAGAACCGGAACATCCACTGGCCGCTCCGCCGGGATGGCGACGATATTGGGGATTGTTAGATTGGGAAGATCGCAATAGACCTGATATTATATCAAGTCCATTTTGTAAGCACTGTTATGATGACGGAGTTGCATGGGCCTGTAAACTGGATAGATGGTCCGGATGCAAGGTTTCGCACCCTGGTCGCTGCCTGTATGTCATCTCTTATCAGCAACATCCAAAAGAGGACGTTTCCATAAATGACCTTCCCGAGTATAGAATGAGAAGGCATGCGAGGGAATGGCGGGCAAGCGTCGGCACTCCGTTAGAGATACCAACAGCTAAAACCGAGCGAAGCCTGTTTATACGAGCTCCATCCATACCGGAGCAAGGGACGGTGAAGGCAGAAGCAACAGGACATGAGCCCATCGTACCGGAATCACGCCCAACATATTCGCAAGTCCGGAGTGCTTACGAGGACATAACTCGAGAGAATAAGCAGAATAAGGCTTTAAGGGCTCACTTCAACATGCCGCGCCCTGCGTTGTTTCCTGACAAGCCTTCTATGCCGACATGGGTAGAAGACGTGGAGAGATTTCAACCTGGAGATGATATGAGAAGACCCTGGTCGCGAGCTATGATGTCTATACCTTTCAAAAGTGGAACCAAAGCTGCAACTGTAGAAGCACTTACATTGGAAGATGAGTCGGAGTAAAGTGGCTTATTGCTCAGTATCTAATCGATTGCTTTGCTTCCGGGAAGGACTGATCACGCTGATCATTACGAATCTCCTTGTTTATATAAATAGAATACTTTTCTATCACCAATAGAATACTTCCGTCATTCCATCGTGTCTTAGGGTTGGCGAGGGGTATTGCATCCGCCCATGGTGAGGTTGAATGAACGGACGAAATGAAACGAAGCGGCTCGACGGAAAGATATATAAGACATTCCTGGCGGTTTGGAACTCACAACAAATTCATAGCATGTAGAATTCACTATCGTCCAATGGGCCAAGAGGCTGAGATATATTATGTGCCCTTACACACCAACGTCGACAGTTCTCGCAATTAAATATCTGATGCTCACAGCTTTGAGCGTTGAGGAATGTTTAGGACAGTCTGGCCAACTAGGAAGTACACAGGACTCGTAGCTACAATGCCATTGCAAGAAACGTTCAGATCCCAACCAGAGTCAGACGAAGGCCAATGAAGAATTCATCTATTACACCTTGCAAGAAGCCCAAGCTCTCTCTGTTATTGAAAGGGTGCTCAGTCCATAATTACGACACTGAGGCAAATGAAATCGGGTTGTGAGCTGGGCTGCCTCGTGTGAGTAAGCAGCTAGGCTCATGTGCATGCCAAGCTTCCAGAAGAAGTCACTCCAAGGGTAAATAGTAGGGAGTAGAGTTGATAATCCATGCTTATCAGAGTGGTACATTCAAAAAGACCATATCTATTACATGAGTATCTTCGGCATCCTTGAATAGAGTATTACAACCGCAGCGAAAAGAAAACTGCAATGACTGACCCAAGTAAGAGAATAGACTCTTCGACACATTGACAATCTGTACGCATACGGACTGGGCCCGATGGGAGTCCATCACCTAGTGAAAGGAGTTAGATGAATGCGAAAGGCGTTCAGTATCACAGAGGCATATGATCTGAATCTATTCTCCACGTCAAGCTCTTAGAAAAACCTTCTTGTGCACAGATGCCGAACGAGCACCATGCCATCCCACAAACGCCTACATTCGCGCTCTGAAGCCAAGTTGGACCAACCAGCCATAGTCAAACGGCCCAAACGAACCCTCAAACCGAAAGAGAAAAGCCTGGTGGAGCGCATCAACGCCCTGAGCGTCGCCCAGTTCTACGACCAGTTCTTTCCGCCCTCCGTCGCGGGAACGGTAGGGTCACCAACGAACCTCCACATCACCCTCTCAACATGGAAAGAAATGTCATCACCCTTTCGCGAAGCTTGTGTCGACCTCCTCAAACTGACCAGCCGGGACCACTACCACAGCTCTGAGAAAGGCTGGTCCCGTGCGAAGAAGTTGAAGGAGATGGGTCATCCTGCTATGAAGTATCTGCTTCTCCGCCCTGTCCCTGCCGCCCCTCCAACAGTGAAGGAGGGTAAGCTAGCAGGCCCAGAGCAGACTGAGGGGTTCTTGTCCTTCATGATCACGGAAGAGGATCGTTCTGAAGTCATTTACTGTTATGAGCTTCATTTGCAGCCAAGCTTACAAGGAAAAGGGGTGGGAAGGAGGATGATGGAGGTGATGGAGATGATTGGTTCGAGGGTAGGGGTGGAGAAAGCTATGTTGACTGTGTTTCGATCGAATGACAGGGCTGTTGAGGCTTATGAGAGATGGGGTTATCGGGTTGATGATTTCTCGCCTGAACCGAGGAAGTTGAGGGATGGGACGGTGAAGGAGCCGAGTTATGTCATTCTATCGAAGGGGAGGGAAGGATTTGCAAGGGAAGAAAGGGCCCATGAACAGAACGATCCTGGTGGGTTGTCGAAATCAGCTGATGAGAATGTAACAGACAACAAAACAGCAAGCGCACAGCATGGCTGACTAAGGCTGACAGTCTATATCCGTTTGATCTCTTTACCCTTCATTTCAGGCCTCTCGACCTCCCACTCGTCTCTAAGCACGGCGAAGAGCATGTCACCCACCAACATCGACAGCCCCAGACTCCATACCAGGGTGATTGCATAAAAGAAATTTGCATTTCCGGACCCTGCATATATCCAGAGATGATAGAACGCCGGGCCCAGCAGACTCGCATACAGCATGACGGATGTGGCAACGAAAGTGTAGCGCATTACTGCGTGCCGTTAGCTTCGATCGTGTTTTGAGTCTGGAAGGACTCACAAGGGAAGATATGCCTGTACAGCGGTACGAAGGCAAGGTACAGTGATACATCCGATATGCTAGGGTAGGGTTTGAATATGGCGAAAAGACCCAGAAGACTGGTGATTACGAAGAGAGGCTGTCGTCTGACGCGTAGGGTCAGGCCACCGACATAGGCAGCCAACTGCAGCCAAAAGGTACCCAAGAAGAATTCCCGGAACGAGTCAAAGATTTCGATGAAGAAGTACCACCACAGTCCCACGTTAGGCGTCAAATCTGGAACTGATAAGTGAAAGCCGTAAGTTGCGGAAAGGAAATCCCATGAGCCGCCCATGACCATGAATGAAAGCCAAAGAAATCCATTTATGCACGCAAAAAGCGAAGCTGTAAGATTCATGCCCATATTGAGGCCGCCGACCTTTTGGTTGCTTTTCTGAACCGCCTGATCCCAGCAGAGCAATGCCAGAGGTGGAAATAGTAGTATCGGATACATAGAGAGATAAGATGCTAACGCGAGGGCAAACATAGCCCTGAAAGGAGAGCCTGTGACTGCATTGGAAACAGCATGAACGATAGCTGTATTAGTGAAAGCGCTCGTGGACCGTCCAAAACATCCAGCAATGGTGAAAGGGTTGAAGAGGTATGCGATGCTCAATGCTGCCCCATCGAGCCGAGTTTCCTTGCGCGGCGAAGTGAAGAGTCTGCTCGAGACTGCTTCCCCAGAATCTGCTATCTTGGCAAGGGCATTGGCATTCGCAAGGTCCATCAGAGTGTAAAGGAGGCCCGTAGTCAGGGATATAGAACTTCGGCCAGGCAGAAGAGAGAAAAGCGGTAGTAGGAGAGGTGCCTGTGACCCAGCGGACGTCAGTGGAAGGGATATGCCCGCCAGCTGGGGAGAAATAGTACTTGATGGAAAATACCGCCTTCATAGGGGGACACATTGCGTATGTACAGAAAAAGGCCTTCTTGTACTGGAAGAACGATTAGCCGAAAGACATGATGCGAGTGGATCCAGAGGCTTTACATCTCTTGTAGCTGCTGACAGGCGTAGACACTTCTACCTGTCCTGTAAGCAGTTCAGGAAGCTGGGGAAAGAAAGCGAAGACCAAGATTCTGCCAACTATTGCGGCTGCAATGACCAGGGCTTTCCTCCTGTCAATGGGCATGTTGACTGTCATCCACTTCGACAGCATCTGGAGCATATTATCCGTTGGCGGCTCCTCTAAGCGGCTGTTCTGCTGTCTGAATGTCTGGAGGAATACAGCTACCTGCGGTCTCGGTTGACCTTCCTCCAACCAAAAAAGTTGTTCAGAAATTTTGTCCGCACCGCAACCTTTTCCTCCGCACTCTTATTCATGTAGGCTCGTTCGGTGCGATACAGAACAATTACAAGAGAAATGGGAAAGATCAAGAAGAAAGGCACTTCGGGACAGGCGAGGAACTACATTACAAGGACGCAAGCTGTACGGAAGCTTCAAATCAGCTTGCCAGACTTCCGCCGGCTTTGCATCTTCAAAGGCATCTACCCTCGCGAGCCCCGCAACAATAAAAAGGCCTCGAAAACATCCTCTCAAGCTACAACATTCTATTACACCAAAGACATCCAGTATCTTCTGCACGAACCATTACTTGCCAAGTTCCGAGAACAAAAAGCGCTGTCGAAGAAGATCGCACGATCATTGGGACGAAACGAGGTCAACGATGCTGTGCGCTTGGAGAAGTATGGGACCCCCAAGATCACCCTTGACCATATCATACGGGAACGATATCCTACTTTTGTCGATGCCATTCGAGACCTAGACGATGCCCTCTCGCTCCTTTTCCTCTTCGCGAATTTGCCGTCGACTTCGACAGTGCCTTCTAAAGTCATTGCGCGCTGTCAGAGACTGTGCCATGAATTCGAGCATTATCTCATCACCTCAAACTCGCTCCGAAAATCATTTCTCTCCATAAAAGGCATCTACTATCAAGCCACAATACAAGGACAAGATGTGATGTGGTTGGTGCCGTACCGATTTGTGCAAAAGGCAACACAGGATGTCGACTACAGGATCATGGGTACGTTCGTAGACTTCTACTCGACATTACTTGGCTTTGTCAACTTCAGACTCTACACATCCATTGGACTTGTCTATCCTCCAAAATTTAATGCTGAAAGCGATGAGAGAGGCGCAGAGCTTGGTGCTTTCACCTTGGAAGGCAGAGTCGGAGATGGTCTGGAAAACGGAGATAGCCTCAAGACCATCGCAAATGGCCATTCTCAGACGACAAACTCAGTAGAGGTCCAGAGACAACTGGAACAAGTAGTACAGTTGGAAGAGTCAGAGCAGGATCAAGAAAACGACAATCAGGCCGGCAAAGAAGAGAATGACGATGCACTTGATAAATTTGAAACTGCTGCGCCCGAAGCAGACACCTTGGCCCAGCCTGATCTTGATAGCAACCAGACTGCTTCACTGTTTGCGAGTTTCACTTTCTATATTTCGAGGGAGGCACCACGGCATCCAATCGAGTTCCTGCTGCGTGCTTTTGGGTGCAGACGCATCGGGTGGGATCCAGTTCTTGGTGAGGGTGCTTACACCAACGACGAGATTGATGGTCGGATAACACATCAGGTGGTTGATCGCCCCTCTTTGCCAGAAAGCACCTCTCTTGGCGAGTCTGGTGAACAGGGTCAAAATGTTGACAATAATTCCAGAACTCTACGACCTGGAATGCGGGTGCCTGGGCGCACGTACATTCAGCCACAATGGGTTTGGGACTGTATCAATGCTGGTCGCTTGCTTCGACCAGATTTATATGCTCCTGGCGCGACTTTACCGCCTCATCTGAGTCCCTGGGTTCAAGCTGCACCTGGGCAATATGACCCCAGAGCATCTTTGGCAGAGCAGGAATTGGACGGAGAGGCGCAGCAGGCGCTGGAAGAAAGTAGGAATGATGGCAAGGAAGATGATCCATCCTCTTCCGATGTTGAAAGCTCAGAGGAGGGTTCTGTCGATGGCAGAATGGATATAGCAGGCTCCGATAACGAAGAAGACGAGGTCGACGAAGTGCCAGCGGAAGAAGACTTTGCTGGTTTTGAGGACGAGGAAGCGGGTGGTGTCGGATCAGGCAACGAGCATGAAGATGAGCGATCACAGCATCAGAAGGAATTGGAGGCTGAAGCGGCTGGGCTACCTTTCTCCTCCACCCCTGTTTCAGGGAAACCGTCCACAGGCACAATAGGTACCGAGGCAAAGAAGCGTGCATTGAAGAAGCAGAAGGAGGAGGAAGAACTCGAACGCCGGAAAATGATGATGAGCCGGAAGAAGCGAAAGTTGTTCGAGAAGATGCAATATTCGAACAGCAAGCGGGATGCAGAAGCGGAAAAGCTACGAAGCAAGCGGAGAAGATTAGAGCGAGCGTCTTGATATCATCTGGCTTTCCATGATAAATGCAAAAGATGCCTGTGTAACATAAAGTCTTGATGAACGTAAAAATCAACAACACTGCGCCGTGCGATGATGGATTGCAGGTCCTTTTACGTATCGGGTTATCGCTCAATCCTGTCTTCCCCCTTTCCCAGAGCTTGGCAGGGGTTCAGCTCAGGGCAGGTCGGTGAAGAATCCTATTAAGGAATCCTATTAAGGAATCCTAAAACAGTATCAGTAGCTCATTCGGTCGGGAGCCAGCGCATACAGGCAATGTAGACTCGGCTTATCTTTTCACAGCGTCTCTGAATCAGACCTGATCTTCCCGTCATGACATGCAAAACTCATGGAGTGTCTTCTTCTCCAGGCAAATTCCGAATCCACACTACAAAGCCCGTCGCAGCGCAAATTCTCTGAAAGAAAGACTTCTTGCATGGCTGAGGATGTGAATGAATCAACTACCCACACCACGCATCACGACTCTGATTCAGACGAGTACCTCCCTCCTCAACCTTCCTCCAAGAGAAAAGGGAAAAAGCGTGCCGCCGAATATGCCGATCAACCATCATGCCAACACGACCTCACCACCGAAGCAGAAACCGCTTCTAATGACCGTCCAAACCGCTTCCACGGGCCCCCATCAACATGGCTCTCGTGGACATGCTCAGAGAGGGAGATTGTTAAATCTCTCGACCGGGAAAGGTCCGAGAATCTGAGCGCCCATCTGTATGTCGCCCATAAGATCAAGCAGCATGCCAGAAACGTACAGCGATCCAACCTCGCACGTGATAAGGCTCGGACTACGTCTACTGAGGATATCCATTCAGAGACAGCGGCTGAGAAGCCCTTCACGCCACCGAAGATGTGGACGGCATGGCCAATGCCGCCAGAGCAGGTACCGAGAGTGTTCCATACGACCGGTATTCTGGATGAGGATGATCCGCATACGATCAAGGGCCCTCGAGATGTGGGGCCAAGTGCTGAGCTGGAGGGCTGTCTCATCGCTACAGTTACGAGGGCCGCGAGGGAGAGATGGACAGAGCGGGAGTGGGAAGATAATGGCCTCGACGGCTCAGAAGCAGCTATCACCGACCAGCATATTGCTAAAAACGAACCCCCAGACTCTCGTCAACATTCTGCACCACCATACGCTCGGGGAATCCGGCGAAAATCCTCCACTCCACCCATCTTCTTCAGCTCCCAACCCCTACCCCAGAAATCGCCATCACCACCAATATCAGCGCATCCCAAAGACCCCCTAACATATTTACCGTCCTCATCCCCCTCATCCCCCACCTCCCGACACCCCCTCCCACCCCACGCGAGTCTCCGTCCCGTCCCAATCGCAGACGACGAACGCGCACGCACCCTCCTCCTCCCGGCAACCCGGCGCATCATCTCCAAATTAGACGACCTCCTGATGGGCTTGCATCGTGCCCGAAGAGCTTACACGAAACCCCGCAACCCCAGGAGCGGAAGCGAGACGCATACTCAAGCAGAAACGGAAATGGAAATGGAAAGCGAGAGTGCAAGATCCAAGACCCAATCCCGATCCCGAGGAAGGAAGAAGTC